>NW_026020223.1:80850-164823 GCF_900185275.1 Solanum verrucosum
TTGAGCAAAGAGTCATCAAAAGTATCATCTACCACCGAAAAGTCATCCATGATTACCTCCAGAGTGTCCTCTACCATGTCAGAGTAGATAGATATCATACACCTCTTAGAAGTTGCTGGTGCATTACATAGTTCAAATTGCATGCGTTTAAACGCAAAGGTGCCATAAGGACATGTAAATGTGGTCTTTTCCTGATCTTCAGGAGCAATTGATATCTGGTTGTAGCTAGAGTATCCATCTAAGATATAGTACCACCCTTTTCTAGCCAACATGTCAAACATCTGGTCCATGTATGGCATTGGAAAGTGATCCTTCAAGGCCCACTTGTTCAGCCTCCTGTAGTCCATGCACATTCGCCATCCAGTGACTCGTCTTTGCGGGACCAACTCATTCTTTTCATTTGACACCACTGTCATACCATTCTTTTTGGGCACACATTGCACTGGGTTGACTCAATAACTATCAAAAATGGGGTACACTGCCCCAGCATCTCACCATTAGATGATATCCTTTTTGGCCACCTTTTGCATATATTTAACCTTCTCTGGTGTTCAATGCTTGGGCTGCAGTCCTCCTAAAGTTGGATCTTATGAGTGCATATATCTGGAGGTATCACGATGATGTCATAAATGGTCCACCCAATCACTCTTTTATACCTTATCAACACTTTAATCACAACTTGTACCTCTTCATCATTCAAATATGCAGCCCAGATCACAAGCAAAGTGTTGTTAGTACCCAAAAATACATACCTCAGGTGACTGGGTAACTGTTTCAGTTCCAGCACAGGTGGCTCCTCAATGTATGGTTTTGCTGGCCTGTTTTTCAAATCCAGGTTCAGTATCTTTGGAGCATAAAGTGTGCTCCCATGCTCTGTAAAGCATTCATGGTCTCCACATAGTTTGTCTGTAAATCAGCTTCAAAGTTCATCAATACGGCTGCCAATGTTTCAACAGCCAACCTCTCCTCAATGGTAGCTCCCATATCTTCTTCATCAAAGGCCTCTATCGCAGACACCACATTCATGTCATGCGGCTGGTTCATTGACCTGCAAATTTTAAAATTTACCTTTTCCTTGTTGAGTCTTAATTTCAGCTCTCCACTCTTAACATCTACAAGTGTTCGTCCCGTGGCCAGAAATGGTCTTCCCAAAATTATGGGAACCTGAAAATCCATTTTACAATCCAAGATCACGAAGTCTGCTGGAAAGATGCAAGTGTCCACCTTTATGAGCACATCACATAAGATTCCCATAGGTCGCTTCACCGACCTATCTGCCATCATCAACCTCATTTTTGTGGGTTTTGGAACTCCTAACCGCAATTACTTGTAGATGGCTAGCGGTATCAAGTTTATACTAACGTCGTAGCATGGCGAAAGTCCACACTCAAACCTTATTCTTGGGATTGGCCATAGTGTCACTAGGAAACTCCCCTTGTTGTCTCGGGTTTAAATGAGCGAAATATGACCCATTTGGGTCTCTAACTGTTTGATAGAGATGGAATGGAAGGTAATCGTCTGGCTAAGGGTCGATACATCTTTCTTCATCTCTTTCAAAATCTTATCCAACCCCTCAACCTTGTTGAGGATATGAGAAAGCATATCCTCCGACTGACCTCGCTCGGAATCCTTTAGCTTTTGGTGCTCGTGTGGAGGAATGAACCTCTCCTTCTCCCCATCCCTTTCTTTCCATCAGAGATTTCTATCCCTCTATTCTCTATCACGATCTCTCCAACCTTCATTCCTGCTCCAACCTTGGTTACCACCCTGCCTCGGGTAGATTGCACGATAACCACCTCCTTGATCTGCTAGGAAATTCACCTCATCATTGTACAACACCTCAAACTTGGCCTCTTCGAGGTTCACACACCCAACACCCACGGCATTGACACTTCTAGAACCAGCTCCCATGACATTTTTAGACAAAATGTCAAGTTGGGTCATGATCTTGGCCATATTCTGATCCCTCTCTTGGTCTTTCTCCATATGCTCCTTGGTCAATTTGAAAGTGAAGGGAGAGACATGGTCTTTGCGGGTGTACCATGCCCGGTTGATTGTGGTCATGCCATTCAAGAGCTGAGCTGCTGTCACATAAGGTTGCTGCATTAAACCTCCTGGAGAAAGTTTTTCAACTACACCCTTGTTCACCGAATCAAGACTTCTGTAAAAATATTGTAGCAAAGCGTTGTCGGGCAAACCGTGAGTTGGGCATTGCAACACCAACTTCTTGAATAGCAGCCAAGTCTAATGAATTGGCTCACTCTCAAGATGCTTAAAGCTCTGAATGTTTTCCCGAAGAATCATCTTCTTTCAACGAGGGAAAAATCACACTTGAAATGCAGTGAAAAGCTCCTCCCACAAAGTGATTGAGTCTCGTGGCAATTCATCCACACACTTGCATGCTTCCCCCATTAGAGAAAACGGGAACAACCTCAGCCGGACCGACTCTTGGGATATATTCTTGAAGGAGAACG
Organism: Solanum verrucosum; assembly: GCF_900185275.1. Classification (NCBI taxonomy): domain Eukaryota; kingdom Viridiplantae; phylum Streptophyta; class Magnoliopsida; order Solanales; family Solanaceae; genus Solanum; species Solanum verrucosum. The sequence goes on from NW_026020223.1 coordinate 83,325, forward strand.
ACCTGTGAACATCAACAAAATTTATGATATGCTTATGGGGATCCTCATGAGCCAAACCACCAAACAACCACTTCAATTGCAATAGCTATAGCATAGTGCTAGTAATGTGGAACATAACGTTCCCTTCAATCGGCGGCAAGCAAATGACACCAATTCCACCCAAAAGATGAGGGTCATTAGCATTAGGCTTATTGACATCTTTGAGGTTGCCGATGTCATCTTAGTGGCCCACTTGGCTACCATTGCTTCCGTTCACACTCATCTCTCTATTGCAAAACACAAACAAGCAAATCAGAACTAAAAATAAGTAGATTCAACTATAACTAACAAGAACAAAATTTAACTTAACTAAAGAATCTTAACCAAAACCACTCCTCGGCAGCGACACCATTTTGATTAGACATATCAAGGACACTTCATCCAGTATAATAACCCAACAAAATGAGTTGGGGTCGAATCCCACAGGGAGTGGTACATGTTTAATATTCAAGAGTAAAATGTAAACATGTTCAAATCAATCATAGGAATAAACATTATCGAATAAAAACATAATTCAAATTAGGTGGTGACACGAATTTCAAATAACACGGGAGGTTTGATTGTAATTATCAACTAAAGTAGCAGCAAATAATATGAAGTAACAAATATTGAGATGGGTTCTTGGGATATGATTTGATTATAGGCTAATATAGACAAATGGGTAATTGCAACTATTAGTAAATAACTGTAAATTAGTTAATAGGCTAGACTATAGAGGAGGTAAACTTTCTCTCAAACAATTTACCCCGAATCAAGTCGGTTTCTCTCGAACAACAACAAGCAAGCAAATAAGAACAACCTACGCCTTAGTCCATTCATTCTCTCGAGCTGAATGTGTGGAATAGGGTATAGGATTCACTCTCTCGAGCTGAACCCATAACAAGTCAATACCCACAGACCATCAATAATCTTGGTTTTAAAACCTCTCTTTCGAGCAAGCCAAAAATATGAAGGTAGAACTGCATTTGCAACTACAATCCTTTAATTTTAACCACAATTAATGTTTGAAATCACTTCTAAACAACATTTAAACTAACATTTAGCAATACCCATAAGCTAAATCAGCCCATAATTAGATAATGACACCCCAATAATTGGGGTTTTAGCTAGACATCATAAAAAGATAAAAATAGTTACCAAATTGGGTTTCCATCAAATGGGTAAGATTAATTTCATCTTTACAAAGGTCCAAATTGAAGAATCTTAAAGACCCACTTCCAATTTCTCAAAAATGGAAAACTTCCATTCTTCAAAGCTAAGGAAAACTTGACTCAATACTCAGAGTTCAAACTCAAAAATTACTATAATCAATGTTCAGAATAAAACTTTGAATTCAATAATAATAATAAACTAAATGTTCAAAAAAATGTATTAATAGTCGCCAAAAATATGCTGTGAAGGACCATTCGACGTAATAAGTCAAGCTCGCCGATCAGCCTTTTGGTCAGTTTCATCACCTTTTCGCTTTGGCCTTCAGCACCCTCAAGTTCTATAACTTTGGGTGAACCAACACTGCATAGCGGAACCACTCGGCGACACGCCGATTGCTCCTTTCTCTCGCCAAATTGATTTTCTCCTTTAGGCTTGGCACACAAGAACTTTAGGCGAGTTGGTTGACATTCGGCGAATCGCCAAAGGGACTTGGCGATCACCAGTCCTTCATTTATTCCTTCTTTCAGCTCGCTTTGTTCCTTTTTGCAAATTAGTGTCCATGCGTTGTTTCTCAATCCAAATACCTAGAAATTAAGGATTTTACATCAGTTATTAGCACAAAATGAGCATTTGAGGACACTAAATCTAGCCAAATAAAGCCCTAAATGAGTCCAAATCGTGGACTCATCACATCTGCGGGTTCATATGCTGCAGCAAGGTGGCCATCTGGGTCTCCAACTTCTGGACTTTGTCAGAGGAACGATAGTGGACCCTGAAGAGAGAATGGCTCGGGATGAGCTATGGGTCTGACTAGTGGCCGGAGACGGTGGAGCCTGAACATCTATTGTAGGGGCCGAAATAGTGGTGTCATCGGCCTGCATCTGCTTTACATCCAGAGCTAGGTCATCAGCCAAGGGTGGTACAACAGCCTGTGGCTCTCTCTGTGCTAAAGCTAGGTTGGCATCATCCTGGATAAGGCCAATTTCCAGAGTCTTGGTCGCATCAAGCAACCAGTCACAATTCCAAATGGGAACAAATGAATTTGTGCAGAGCTGGAAAATGAGACATGGGAAGGGCAGGGTGTTAGTGGTCTTAAAGGCCCTATCGTGGATCTTAGTTATGAAGATGCGGGCAAAGTCGATCTCCAAACCTTCTAGAATGGCTTCAATCATCACGGCCCGATCCCATGTAACCATATTGTCCGCTTGAGTCAGGGATAGTCTATTCTGAACCAACAACAAGAAAAACTTCATAGCGAAGTTTAGTGTAGCCTTTCTTATACTCAACACGCTCCCCATCCTCGGCAATATGACGAGCCAACCACCTTAACAGTGTCTCCCTCTACTCGACATTCCTCTGAAACACCCCGCTCTGAATGATGCCTATCAGATAGTCATACTCTACTATATTGATAGGCAGAGTATGGGCTGGGCCATATAAAAACCTAAGAATGGTGACCTCTGAGATGTCTACCGGGAAACCCTACACCAATATGGACTGGAATGAAGACTGAGCTGCAGGTTTGGCCCATTTAGAGATGGAGTTTCTCATGGTGGCAGCATAAGAAACATAAAACTCTTTATTTATCTCCTCGTTGTATTTTTTGGGGTTCCATGCGATCCACCCACATCGGTGTCCCCGTAAGAGCTCCTTAATGGCTGGTGCAATGTAGAGGTTGCTTATAAGGACCATGCACTCCTCAGTCATGATTCTGGCCATCTGCCAGTGCTCATTCATCATCGTGCCATTCTCATATATCTGATGTTGTCCAGGGACACACCATCTGTTCAGCTCGTCGACCTTGGTAGGTGTCGGGCTGTAACCTAAGCTATCGATATCTGATGAATAAGTAGTGTTGCCTCTAGAACTAGAGCTGAACTGCGACTCTGAGCCAACCTGTGCTCCGATCTGTATGGCCCCCTCCTCAGACTAGGGGCATTGACCTCGTCAGAGCTAACCTGCTGGGCTATGTTCCTAGTAGTGCGGGGTGTAGTAGAGGAGACCTTAATGGCAGGTGGGACATACTTTTTATCACTGTCCACCTCTATCATATGTCGGGAAGGGGTGACTAACTTGGACATGCCCCCTCGTGCGTAGGTAAAAGCTTGATTTTTGAGCCATGGTACCTGTGGAAGACTTGTTAGCACTAAAACAAGACAATCATACTTATGGAATAATTTTAGAACAAGAATCGGACCCAAACACAAACTAAATTTTTTTGGACAATAGCTGAACTGTTGATCCACGGTAGGTACCTGCGGTCCGTCGATGGAACGACGGTCCGTGGGTCCCCTACGTAGGTTAGAGTTCCCAATTTTGGGTCTCAGGTGCTGGAGCCACGAATGTGCAGAATGGTCCATCGATGGAACGATGGACCATAGTCCACACCGTGGTTCTACACTTAAGCAATTTTATGTGTTCCACTAGTCCACAAACCTCGACCTACGGTCTGTGGGATGAGGTCGTGGGTCATTTATGTGCCATGTTATCCTCAACTTTGATTCAATGCACAATTTTATCAAGTAATGTCTTAATTTAAGTCTAAACATGCATATCAACATATTATTTGGTAGTTCATCATCCTTAGGGTTCCAATTTACACATGGTTTAACTTTTAGCACAACCGAAACGATGAAACCCTAAGTTGAAACATCCAATTAGACCTAAAAACCTATAGATTTGTTTGAATTTACTTACACACTCAAACACTATCATTCCAAGGGTGTTTCTGGACTACATCTAACATTCTAATAAGAGAGTAACAAGCCAAGGTCAAGTTTAACTTCATGATTTCATAATTTAAACGCGGAACAATGAATTCAAAGGTAGGGTGAAATCGTTTACCTTACAAGTAATTGGAGTTGGTAAGTGTGTTAATGCAATGAAAATCCTTGAAACTCTGCTAGCCTTTGACACCGAAGCCAGACTTTGGAATAGTTTGGGAAGAAAATAGGAGTGGTGTAATGATTTGGGAGAGAAGAGGAGAGATATGGGATTTGGATGGGAGTGATTTTGGGGGATTTATTTATGATTATGGGTATTTGGAGGGTTGAAAAATGGTTGGGAAGGAATTTTGGAAGTGGGGGATGGTTTTAAAAATGATTATGGGTCCGGGTCGAGTCAGGCAGAACCCTAAATTGGACCTACGAGACCCCGTCGACGCTCCGTGGGTCGATCTACCGACCGTAGGTTACAATAAAACTTAGAAAAGTTAGAAAAACTTAGATGGGATCTACGGACGCGATCCACGGTCCGTGTTTTGACCAACAGACCTTAGATGGGGTCCGTAGACTACTGCAAAAAATTTTTCTGTAGATTTTGCCTTTTCGGCCCTGCACACATAGCAACCATTAGGACTTTCTTTTTACATTTTCTCGACACTTTTTAGACATGGACTCTATTCTATATTTAGCGAATACTAAAACATAAAAATAAACACCTATCTAAAGACCTAAAAAAATCAAAAAGAAAGAAGAAAACTCCGATATAAAAATGAAAAACCTATAGTTGGCTAGATTGTGCATCTTGGGTTGCCTCCCAAGCAGTGCTTGATTTAACATTGCGGCACGATGAAGACACCTTGATTATTCAGTCTTCATCAAGATAATAGGCCTTAATCACTTCTTGCACACTCTCTGATTTCCCCATGTAGACCTTGATCCTCTGCCCGTTCACTTTCAACCTCGTTCCCTCCTTGTTCTCAAGCTTGACCGCTCCATGTGGAAATACTTGAGTGACTCTTAATGGCGCGGTCCACTTGGACTTGAGCTTGCCAGAAAACAAGCGCAACCTTGAGTTAAATAAAAGAACCAACATCACCCACAACAAATTCACACTTTACAATCTTTTAATCATGATACTTCTTCATCCAAGGCTGAACTTTCATATGCTTTTAGGCAAAATTGATCAAACTCATTCATGTCATTCAATCTTTGACTCGATGCGGCGCCCCAATCCAAATTCAACTTCTTTAGCACCCACATTGCCTTATGCTTTAGCTCTACCGACAAATGGCATGACTTCCCATATACAAGTTGGTAGGGGGAGATATCTATGGGAGTCTTGAATGCGGTGCGACAGGCCCATAGAGCATCATCAAGCCTTCTTGACCATTCCATTCTGTTGGCGTTCATCGTCTTTGCAAGGATTTGCTTTATCTTTTTGTTTAACACCTCAACTTTCCCACTAGACAACGGATGGTAAGGAGTAGCTACATTGTGACAAACTTCATATTTCTCTAGCAACGCGTTGAACAACTTATTACAAAAGTGAGAACCTCCATTGCTGATAATAGCCCTAGGCATACCAAATCTGGAGAACATACTCTTTTTTAGGAATGCAGTGACACGCTTTCCCTCATTGTTAAAAATTGCAATTGCTTCCACCCATTTCGATACACAGTGAACCGCGACAAGAATATATTTCATTCCATGCGAAACCACAAATGAACCCATGAAGTCAAGGCCCCAAACATCAAATAACTCAATCACCAATATCGATTCATAGGTAGCTCTTACTTCTTTGAAATTCCTCCTTCTTTTTGGAAACTGTTACAAGATTTGGCGAAATCATGAGCATCTTGGTGGACGGTAAGCCAGTAATACCCACACTTCAAAATTTTGTGAGCAGTACCAATACCACTATGGTGCCCACAAATATGCGATAAAAGACACACCTTTAGAATACTCATCGTCTCAAACTCAAACACACATCGACGAATAATCCCATCAGTACAAATACGAAACAAGTAAGGCTCATCCCAAAAGAACTTCTTCACTTTATACATAAACTTTTTCCTTTGGTGGAATGACAAATTCGATGGAACCAAATCACTTGACAAATAGTTAGCAAAATCTGCGAACCAAGGGATAAGATCATAAGAAGCAGCCAATACTTGTTCATCACGAAATGCATTATTAATCTCAGCCCCATCTCGTAACTTTAGCATAACTTTCTCCTCTAATCTGGACAAATGGTCGACAACCTTATTTTTTGTTCCCTTTCTATCATTCACCTCAAAATTGAACTCCTGCAACAACAATACCGATCTAATCAACCTTGGTTTTGCATCCTTTTTAGCCATCAAATACCTCAATGCATAATTGTTAGTATGCACTATGACCTTAGTACCAAGAGAGTATGATCAAGATTTCTCAAATGCGAAAACCACAACAAGGAGTTCCTGTTTAGTCACAGTGTAGTTATCTTGAGCCACATTCAGAGCTTTGCTGGCATAGTAAATCGGATGATGAATCTTCTGTCGCCTCTGTCCAAATACCACAATAAGTGCCACCCCACTCGCATCACACATCACTTCAAACGGTTGCCCCAATCCAGTGAAATAATGATAGGTGTTAATACTAACCTTGCTTTCAACTCTCCAAATGCTCTCAAACAAGCATCATCAAAATCAAACTTACACTCCTTTTCGAGTAGTTTGCACAATGGTTGTGCAATTTTAGAGAAATCTTTGATAAACCTCCGAAAAAAACCTATATGACCAAGAAAGCTTCTAACACCTTTAACAGAGATAGGTGGTTGAAGCTTTTCTATAACGTCAACTTTGGCTCTATCAACCTCAATACCATTCTCAGAAATCTTATTACGCAAAACTATACCTTCTTTCAGCATAAAATGACATTTTTCCTAATTAAGCACAAGATTGTACTCTTCACATCGTTTTAGTACCTCGACCAGATGGATCAAACAATCATCAAAAGAGTCACCTAGCACAAAGAAATCATCCATAAATACCTCAATCATGTCCTCCACCATATTTGAATGTATCGACATCATACACCTCTGGAAAGTCGTTGGAGCATTACATAACCCAAATGGCACCCTTTTGAAGGAAAAAGTCCCATATGGACATGTGAATGTGGTTTTCTTTTGATCTTCTAGAGCTATAAAGATTTTATTATAGCACGAATACCCATCTAGAAAGCAATACCAACCCTTACTAGCAAGATGATCTAGCATCTGGTGCATGAACGACATCGGGAAGTGATCTTTTTCTGTCCAGACATTTAGCTTGCGGGAGTCCATGAATACTCTTCATCAAGTCACTGGCCTCAATGGGACCAACTCATTTTTCTCATTAGATTAAAGCTTACATGATTAACTAAAGATGTTAAGGCTTTGAGAGTAAAGCCTAAATGAGAATAGAAGTCTAATAGGTAGAATTGTGGTGAAAGGCCTATACTCACCTAACCTACCTTATGAATGCTTGAAAGTAGAACTTGCTAGAATCACTTGAACATGTATTGATTGTCAAGGACATCCTTCCATGAGAGATGAGTGTTAGGCAAGGCTTAACAAGTAAATCTTTGGTGTATGCTTGGCCTCAAGTGGATATTGAAGATGAGATGGAGTGTCACACAAGATAGGGTCCGGGCTCCAAGTAGAAAGGATAACCACACCTAGTTGATGTGAGTACTATCCAAGATAAAGGGGGAACTTTTACGTCATAGAGTGTGCATTTTTCCCACAGTTAGGTCTCATGAGATGAAAGCCTTCACATAAGTTGAGTTAAGGTTTCTAGTAGAAATATCCTTATCCAATGAACTAAGATATGTTTAAAGAAGCTTCTCGTAGTGTTCTAAAGCATAATTGAACTAAGACTTACTTAATGAAGTACCTCATAGTGTTCAAGAGCATAATGGACTTAGACATGCTTGAGTTAGTATCTCATAGGGTCCATCTTAAATTGTGAACTAAGAGATACTTGAGAGAGTATCTCATAGTGTTCAAAGTATAAATGGATTTAGACATGCTAAGTAAGTATCTCATAGGATCCATATCAATAGTGAACTTATATGAGCTTAAGGAAGTACCTCATAGTGTTCCAAGTCCTAAAGAGAGATGAATAAAGATGTGCTTAAGAGGGTACCTCATAGTTTTCTAAAGTTAAAGAGAGGAACTAGGTTCCAAATTAATAAGTATTAGTATGAGGACCTAAAAGTAGTACATAACATGAGTAGTATTATGGGGTGCTATCCATGCATTGCACAAGTATGAATTAGGGTTGTTAAAGAAGATATTTGAGATAGGATTGTGCAATAGTTTCCCTCCTAGCTATAATTGACTAAAGGTGAGAGATTCCCTTAGTTATGAGAGTTAAGATAATAATGAGGCCAAAGGAGGATGAGTATGACTAAGATGACTTCAAAGTTATGCTTAGTGTGTAGGGTAGTATGGGATGCCTTTCATACATTGCACAAGTGTGCTTTGAGGTTACTTAGGAGTATGGTGCGCTTATGGTAGATAAGCTTAAGAGTTGACCATAAATATAGGCTATGGTTAAGATGACCAAAAAGGGATACTTGGCTTGGGTAGTATGATAGGTTGCTATTCATGGTTTGCACATGTATGCTTTTGAGGTTACTTTGGAATGGCTCGATTATGGTATAGATTACTAAGAGTCAAAATATGACTATATGATGCTTATGTTGGAGACTTTGCTTATTATGATTATGACTTATCTCCTATGCTCATTAACTATGTCCTATGTTGACTTATCATTATATGATGCTTGTGTTGGAGATTAAGCTATGTCTATGTTATTATCTTGTATGCTTATGTCTTATGTTGACTAACCCTTTTGAGATGCTCTTATGATGTTGTGCTATCTATCATACTATGTACATTTTGTACCAACGCATACTTTTCCTACATTCTAATCAAATGTAGGGTTTCGGAGATTGAGTTCCTTTGGAGGCTAGGTTTCTAAGGAGCAAGAAAAGTTGAAGTATTGGTGAGTCCTCATTGCATCGAGGAAAAAACCCACCTTTCCTTTATGCCTTTTATTTTCATGTTGAGACTATTGTATGGGCAGTGTCCCATGAGTTTATTCTAAAGGTTGTATTAGATGGTTCGAGACAATGTATAGAAAGACTTCCTCTTATTTTTTTGAAAATGACTTCGATTGTAAAAGTTTTAAATTTTCCCATATTTTTCCTATTATTTTATGTTATGATATGCTAAGAGCTTGTATGAGACACCTTAGGGGTCAAGTATGCCATGTTATGTCTAGGAGGTACCCCTGGGTCATGACACTTTGTAATCAGAGTAAAAAGTTTAGAATGGTTCTAGGATTTTCTCAAACCACGTCTAGTAGGGTCTTGTTCATAAATGTGAAGCGCGCCACATTTATGAATAAGAGACTATTAGATGCTTAGGATATCTCACTCCTTCATTCTCTAAGTCTTGCCAAAGAGTTTGGTTTTGGTAGGCCCTTTTTCTAATATGTTCCTGTTGGTTTTCAGGGTATGGCTAATAAAATGGTGAATGCTAGGAGAGAAGAAGAAGGCAATGAGGAGCAAGAGCTTCCTCCCCAAGTGCCACATCAAGCTCCTCCTCAAGTTCTAATTGACCATATAGGGGGGAATATGACTCAAGAAGAGTTTAAGGATACTCTCCATATGTTAACTCAAGCCATGACGACTCAGGCCAAAGCTATGATGGTCCAAGCCAACAGAGAAGTGGTCGCTTCGGCAAACCCAATAAGGGCGATGACTGCTTCTAGGGTGATATAATTTTTGAGGTTGAACCCTCTGGAGTTCTATGTGTCCAAGGTGGAGGAAGATCCTCAAGGTGTTGTAGATGAGGTGTATGAGGTGCTTGCTATCATGGGATTAACTTCGGTAGAGAAAGCGGAGCTTGCCGCTTACTAATTGAGGGAGATTGCACAAATTTGGTATGAGCAATGGAAAGATACTAGGCCGGCAGAAGAGGTCCCAATAGAGTGGGAAGGGTTCAAAGAAGCATTCCTTGATAGGTTCTTTCCCCTAGAGTGGAGGGAGCTATAGATGCAAGAGTTCATAAATATTAAGCAAGGGGGTATGAGTGTGAAAGAGTATTCCCTTAAGTTCACCCAACTATCCAAATATGCTCCAACTGTAGTGGGGGATTCAAGGGCCACAATGAATAAGTTTGTGATGGAAGTGTCTGAATTAGTGGTCAATGAATGCCGTTCATCAATGCTTATCTCTAGTATGAATATTTCCTGTCTCATGGTGCATGCTCAACAAATTGAGGAGCAAAAGCTTAAATAAATGAATATGGAGGTAAAAAGAACTAGAACCAATGATGGAAACTTTCCTAATGCTAAGTCCGATGAGCAAGGTAGGTCCAAGTTGAGATAAAAGTATTCCGGCCTAGAATTTCTTTTTCCTAAGCCTAGTTGCACCAAGTGTGGGAGAAAAGATTATGGTAAGTGCCTAGCCGGCATGGATGGTTGTTATGGGTGTGGAAAGGATGGGCACACAATGAGAGATTACCCGGTTCTTAAGGCAAAGGGAAGGGAGGATAAGAAAGTTGCCTCTAGTGGTCCGGATGAGAGTGCTCAAAATAAGAATAGGTTTTATGCTCTCCAATCTAAAGAAGATCAAGAGTGATCTCCTCATGTACCTTCTGGTATGTGTTTTATTCTTTAGTAAATTTCCGAATTTCTTGTCTTTTGTGACTTGCTATGTTGGACTTTGAAGTTGCTTTTAGCATGATTGATGTTTAGAAGAATTTGTGCAGGCTTACTCCCAAGGGGGAGATAATGTGCATATATAGTAAGGTTATTGTGTGTTTATGTGTTGCCATGATTTCCTTATGTTCATGTTCATGAAAATGCTTAGGTCTTGTTTGAAATGACTTATATGCATTTTTTTCTTCATGTTGTAATGAATTTGAGTAGAGTTGCATATAGACTTCATGAGATGAATTAATGAGCATGTCTTAGATTGTAGTTGAAAGATTTCCTCCTTGAATAAATGTTTTTTGAGAGTAAATTGCATTTAGACTCTATGAAGGAGTATTGAACATGTTTTTGTTAGGAGATGTTAGTTCCTCCTTGAAAATGAGTAAAATATAAAATTTCATGCATTTTGGGTTGGTAGAAGTAGTTCCTACTCCCTTGTGTTGCATAGAATGTGTTTAGCTTGGAATTGTAGTTTTCTTGCTTGGTTAGGTGCATTTAGATATGTTGAATGCATGATGGGATGTTAGCTTAGAGTTGTGACTTTAAGAAGTGTTTAGAATCGTCATTCGAGGACGAATGATCCCAAGGGGGAGATATTGTAACACTCCGGAAACTAGTAAGTTGAACTAGTGAGTTCTAAAGCTTCTCGTAAGAGATTTTGAGTGTGGTTTGAGGATTAAAATCACAAGAAATGATTTCCGTACTTAGAATAGGGGTTTAAGGTTTAGGACGTCAATGTACGACCCCCCAAGGGGTCCTTAAGGAGGACCTCAAAACAACTCTAAAAGCTGTAAAAAAAATAGGTCACCTACGGATGCCATCCACTGGCCGTGGATGGATGCACGCCCCGTAGGTTGGGGTCATGGGACAAGGCCTGTTATGTCCTGAAAAATATAAGCTTAAGACCTCACCTACAGAGGAGCAGCACGTCCAGTAGGTCCACCCACGGTCCGTGGGTGGAGGAGGCGTAGGTCAAACAATTTTTTTAGTTTTAGTTTTTTGTTAGGGTTTGGGGGTTAAGTTAGTAAGTAATAAAGGATTAAGGGAGGTCGGTTAGTTAGTTATTTAACCACATATAAATACCTAATAGACCTCTAAACTAATTAATTTAATTATTTCATCTAAGAACCCCAAATTCTCTCCAAAAATCCTCTTTCTAGAAGTGCAGAAGAAGAAGAAGAAAAAAAGTTGGGGCAGCAACCTAGGTCTATTTTCTTCCATTGATTCAAGATTGATTAGGGCTTTGAAAAGAGGTATGTTAGCTTAATCATCTATGGGTCCTTCCACCAGTAGAGCCTCCTTAGTTTACCCCTAATTGTGAAGTCAAAAACCCAATTCTAGCTAGGGTTCTTCTTAGATTGTGGGTAGGGTTTGGATTTGACTCCAACCTAGTTGATAATACCTAATTATGATTGTATTATCATTAAATAATGATTATATGATGAATTTATGTGATTTCTATGGTAAACCCTAGTCTAAATTGATGAATGTGATATTTGTGGGTTTATGCCATTAGAGGTGAAATTCAAGGTCCATAGGTGATTTTCCTAAATCAATGTCATGTGTAGTAATTGTTCATAGATAGGAACATATAATCATGAATTGAACTAGACCTTATTGAATATTATTGATCGTGATTTGTAATTTTGGAATTGAACCTTTATGATCAATTGTGACTAGAATCACCTAGTAATGAAAGATGTGATCAAAATACCTTGAAACCTAGGTATAAAGAAGAGATTAAGAAAGAAATCTTGAGAGTAAGACTTATGATCATAATAGTTAGGGCTTCAGAGTGAACCTAATTTGATTAGCTAAAGATGTTAAGCCTTTGAGAGTAAAGCCTAAATGAGGATAGAAGTCTAATAGGTAGAATTGTGGTGAAAGGCTTATACTCACCTAACCTACCTTATGAATGCTTGAAAGTAGAAAGTGATAGAATCACTTGAACATGGATTGGTTGTCAAGGACATCCTTCCATGAGAGATGAGTGTTAAGAAAGGCTTAACAAGTAAATCATGGGGTGTATGCTTGGCCTCAAGTGGATATTGAAGATGATATGGATTGTCACACAAGAAAGGGTCCAGGCTCCAAGTAGAAAGGAGAACCACACCTAGTTGATGTGAGGACTATCCAAGTTAAAGGGAAACTGTTACGTAGTAGAGTGTGGGTTTTTACCAAAGTTAGGTCTCATGAGATGGAAGCCTTCACGTAAGTTGAGCCAAGGTTTCTAGTAGAAATCTTCTTATCCAATGAACTAAGACATGCTTAAAGAAGCATCTCATAGTGTTCTAAAGCATAATTGAACTAAGACTTACTTAATGAAGTACCTCATAGTGTTCAAGAGCATAATGGACTTTGACATGGTTAAGTTATTATCTCATTGGGTCCATCCTAAATAGTGAACTAAGACATACTTAAGAGAGTATCTCATAGTGTTCAAAGTATAAATGGATTTAGACATTCTTAATTAAGTATCTCATAGGATCCATATCAATAGTGACCTTAGATGTGCTTAAGGAAGTACCTCACAGTGTTCCAAGGCTTATAGAGAGATGAACTAGATTTGCTTAATATGGTACCTCATAGTGTTCTAAAGTTAAAGAGAGGAACTACGTTCCAAATTAAGAAGTATTAGTATGAGGACCTAAAAGTGGTACTTAGCATGAGTAGTATTATGGGGTGTTATCCATGCATTGAACAAGTATGACTTAGGGTGTTTAAAGAAGAGATTTGAGATATCATTGTGCAATAGTTTCCCTCCTAGCTATAATTGACCAAAGGTGAGAGATTCCTTTAGTTATGAGAGTTAAGATAATAATGAGGTCAAAGGAGGGCGAGTATGACAAAGATGACTTCACGGTTATGCTTAGTGTGAAGGGTAGTATGGGATGCCTTTCATACATTGCACACATGTGCTTTGAGGTTACTTAGGAATATGGTGTGCTTATGGTAGATAAGTTTAAGAGTTGACCATGCATATAGTCTATGATTAAGATCACTAAAAAGGGATACTTGGCTTGGGTAGTATGATGGGATGCTATTCATGCTTTGCACATGTATACTTTTGAGGTTACTTTAGAATGGCTCTTTTATGGTATAGATGACTAAGAGTCAAATTATGACTATACGATGCTTATGTTAGAGACTTTCATTATTATGATTATAACTTATCTCCTATGCTCATTAACTATGTCTTATGTTGACTTATGATTATATGATGTTTGTGTTAGAGATTATGCTATGACTATGTTATTATCTCTTATGCTTATGTCTTATGTTGACTAACCCTTTTGAGATGCTCTTATGATGTTGTGCTATCTATTATAATTGGTACGTTATGTACTAACACATACTTTCCCTACATTCTAATCAAATGTAGGGTTTTAGAGAATGAGTTCCTTTTGAGGCTAGGTTTTTAAGGAGCAAGAAGAGTTGAAGAATTGGTGAGTCCACATAGCATCAAGGACAAAACCGACCTTTCCTTTATGTCTTTTATTTTCATGTTGAGAGTATTGTGTGGGCTGTGTCCCAAGAGTTTATTCTAAAGGTTGTATTAGATGGTTTGAGACAAAGTATAGAAAGACTTCCGCTTATTTTTATGAAAATGACTTTGATTGTAAACTTTTAAATGTTACCATATTTTTCATATTATCTTATGTTATGATATGCTAAGGGCTTGTATGAGACCCATTTAGGGTCAAGTACGCCATGTTACGTCTAGGGGGTACCCCTGGGTCATGACACCCTATATAGAAATACTCCTTCAATGACTTATCATTTATGCGGTGATTCAGAACACTTCTGATGACCATAGTGAACCTATCCCATGAACTGCTCACAGACTGTCCAGGTAGTGCTACAAAGTTGTTCAGTTTATCCTTGTGATTTAGCTTCTTGGACATTGGGAAATACTTTGACATGAACACCCTATGCAATTAGTCCCATGTATGAATTGAATTATATGGAAGCTTGGCAAAGCACACCGCAACATCACTGGTCAACGACATAGGGAAGACTCTCAAACTTATGACATCCATATCCAATTCCGATCGGCCCACAGAACTCTTACGGACACTTCTCAATTTCGCCATGTGACCATGTGGATCTTTCGAAGCTAGACCAGAAAACAACCGTCTTGCTGTAAGCATTTGCATCAGACTATTAACGCAGTAATCCTAATAACAATTATCCTTTCCTTGTGCTTAACATGCAAAGTAGGTAAGTTAGGTATCCCTAAATTATTGGTCCTCCAAGTAGGGAATTTCACCTCGCACCTTGGTCCGGCTATGGGTGTAAGCTTTACTAATCCTTACCTATACCCCAAATTAGATATCACATCAATGTATGACATAGTTTTCACCCTCGCTCCAATTGACATTAGACTATTAGATAGCATCCACTAAATCTGTGTTTTTAATTGTTTTCTCATTAACAACCTCCTTTGTCCAACAAGTAGTAATGAAACGAGTTCTAACATTGCACACCGTTAAAAAGAGTTCTAAGCGAAAGAATTAACAATACATGCATAAGCACTATTCAAGAATTACTTAATAATTATTCATACTTTGTCAATTGCTCATGGTTCCCACAACCCTTGTTGTGGATTTAGCTACTCATGCTTGAGAATTCGCAATTCATAATTAGATAAGAAGAATTCATGAACTTACAAGTAGAATTGATGAAACCCTAAATCTTCAATTGAAATTAAAAGTGAAATTTGTATTAAATGAATTCCGGTAATCAAATTGCTAATGTTTGAAAGTTTGATTCCCAAAACACAAAAAACTAAGAGTTTACAATAATGTCTAACCTCCAAAAATATGGTTTATAACTCATATTTATAGAAAAAAAATCTTAAACAAAATAGGAAACATAATAAGGAAATAAACTACCAGGATGCGATTTCAAACGACGCTTTGACCTATGGATCGTGGATCAACCTACGGTCTGTAGGTCCCCTCCGTGGCTCAACACTTAGACAATTTCAGAGGGTACTGGAACCTCCAACTCTCAAATCATCAATGACGGACATGCAGGATGGACTGTGGGTCGACCTATGGACCATCGTCTTGCTTTGTAGTTCCACACTTGTCAGACTTCCCTGATGTTCTACATATGATGCCTCACCCACGATCCGTGGACATGACTACGGTCCATTTTAGCACTCCGTTGTTTGAGTTACTAGAATTCAACTTCCAGTGTCACAATACGAGCCTACACCCGGACGTGAAATAACGTATGATACTCCAAAAAGTCTCATACAAGCCTCATTGCATGTCATCACATAAGATAACATAAATAGTACGGTATTTAAAACACTTTTAATCCATACAATCGAAAAATCATTTAAAATAATAAAAGTCTACTTGTCTCACATGGCCATCTAAAAGTTATCTTTGAATCAAAAGTAGGGTCACAACCATTTACAATAGAAAGTCTAAAAGAGTCTATTACAGTGTAAGACATGAAACATCAAAAGCACTAGTCCTCGAATCCATGATGACATGCCACTAGCCTTGGAAGAACTCAATCCAAGACCTTGAACTAGAGAGAATCAACTCAAATGCCGGAACCTACACTTTGTAGAAAATATAAGAATATGGGTTAGCACAATAAATGTACTAAGTATGATAGCCATGCAAAAACCATGCTTTAAAAAGACATTTTATTTAAAAATCATGCTTTATGCGAATTTGAGAAAACTTCATGAACATAAGTATAAGAGACATAAGAAACAACATAACCAACACATAAGCTATTTCATCACATTAAGCTTTCACCTCAAGTAACCCTAAGCTATACTTTGTGCAATATATGAATAGCGTCCCCTACCACCATCCACACTAATTACCACATTAAGGCAACCAAAAGTGAACTTACCATTTTTCCTTTTCACCTTTAAAAATTCTCATGCATAAGGAACATAAACATTTCATAAGTTATGACAAGGAAGTAATTCATAATACAATCCAAGTAAAGCATACATCATTACATTAAGTATATAAGTAAACATTCTTCATTAGCTTCATTAAGAGCACTTTCATTCATTAGTCATTAAGACAATAGAGAACTCACCATAGACCTCTCAAAGCCTACTTGTGCAATGAATGAATGGCATCACATACTACCACACACACATCATAGAACCTCTTAAGTAACCATATTGCACATCTCACATGACGGGAATAAGTGTTTAACTGGCATAGACAATGTGAGCTTGACATGGATTCCACTGTCACATAACCCCACACCGTAAAGAAGTGGTCTACTTGCCGAAGGTAGGACCGATGACATTTTAGCTTATGTGGATCCACTAGCTAATAACCTATGCGGGCACATAGTTATGGGATAAGAAAGATGTTCATTGAAACCTAAGCCTAACGTAGGGAGAGCTTCCATCTTACCATATCCACTCGGTTCTTAGCCTTCATTCCCATAGAGCATTTCATTCACATTACATTATTGTACTGGAGAGGAATGCCATTGGCCTATTGACCCAAGGTACATAATTACACATGAAAGGAATGCCATAAGCCTATCAATTCATGGTACATTATTACGATAGCTCTTGAATTCTCATGAAAGGATGACATAAGCCTATCGATTCATGGTACATTAGTTCATTGACTCATCAGGAAAGGAATGCCATAGGCCTATCGATTCAAGAGTCGTCATTACATTAGTTCATTTATGAAAGGAATGCCATATGCCTATCGATTTATATTCATTAAGTCAATACACATTGATTACACAAGAAGAGGATGTCCAAGCCTACTAATTCAAGGTACTTCAATCAAGGTCACATTCATCAATATAAGAAAAAGATGCCTTAAGCCTACCAATTCAAGATACATCAATCCACATTACTTTCATTTATACAAGATGAGGATTCCTAAGCCTACCAATTCAAGATACATCAATCCAAATTACTTTCATTTATACAAGAAGAGGATGCCTAAGCCTACCAATTCAAGATGTAACATTATATTATAGAAACCCTTCACATTCTATTATCATCATTCATTAGTGTTAATTGAGAATAAACTTTACATCATAACTAAATTACATTCTAAACATGATCATAATACGTTCATTGATATAACTTACATATACTTCACATCATGATCATACATAGATCCTTCATGAAATTGCCCTCCAAGGCTATGAATCAATCTCAACCCAAACATCTAGAATACCACATTAGATAAGGTAATTACAATTATTCAATAGCTAATTCAATTTATACATAAACAATTCAACATACTTTCATGATCAATCAACCCAAATCATAAACTTCCAATTTAGTATTTTAGGGGAACATGGGTTCATAGGGGAAATTCACCATAATTCATAATTAATTCAACAATCCATTCATAATTCATCAAATATAAAACTTTTGAAAATGTTTTGGAATTGAACCCATGCATAGATTAAAACCCTAGGGTTTAGGGGGATTTTTGAAACTTGAAATCATCTTTTGATAGGGCTCCTTGAATGAAACTTAATCAAGGATGAAAGCTAACATACCTTTAGGGAAGAAACTCCTTGAAAATTGAGCGAGGAAGGTGATATCTTGAGCTTGAAAGCTTGAATCCTTCTTCTCCAATGGTGGTTTCTAGAGAGAGAATATTTGGAAGAGAGGTAGTTTGAATTTGAGTGTTTAGGAATAATGAATTAGAAAAGTAGTTTTCATACTTTTAAATTCCTTAAAATACTTTAATTAATTAAATATCACCATCCCCTAACTTAACTAACCTAAAAAGGAATTTACTACCTTGCCCTTACCTTTGCCGAAACTTGACATCAAACCAGTGGTGACCTACGCCCCTAGACCTACGGACCGTAGGTGGGGTGACGCCCTGTCCTGCAACTCCGTGGTTTGTGTCTGAGGGTCGCCATTTGGGGCCTTGACCTACAGACTACCTCCACGAGGCGTGGATGGACCTATTTCCCGTAAGTCCCATCCGTAGGTCATGAATTTTGACCACTTTTGGCAGATTTAGGGGATTTGGGGGTAAGGCTTTAGGTTCCTCCTTAAGGACCCTTGGTTGGTCCTTGGGGAGTCATATCTTGACGTTTAAACCCTAAACCCCTCATTCTGAACTTGGGAAGACATTTTACAACTTCAAACCCCACAACAAACTCAAAAACAAACTCGTTAGGCTCTAGTTTCACTTACTAGTTTTCTGGGTGGTTACATTATCTCCCCCTTAGGAACATTCGTCCTCGAATGACACTTTAAACACTTTAAGGAATAAAGACACAATACTAGCAGCCCATCATGGATGCAACATCATAAACAATGCACAAAACTAGGAGGAAACATCAACTCCATCTCAAACATACTCCATGCAACACAAGAAAGTAGGAACTACATCTACAAACTCATTATGCATGAAAACTTCAACATTTCTCATTTGATTAGAGCAATTACCTTCTTTAACTCAAATCATGTTCATCATAACATCATTAAGCACATTATGCAATTTCTCTTACAAAGCACATTTAGGCATGTTCAAATATTCACCTCATGAAGCATATATGCAACTCATACTAAATGTATATCAACATGAGGAACATATTACATAAAAAAAACTCATTTTTTCATTTAAACATGAATTTATCAAGAACATGCACATCATAAGGAGACCAAGGAAACACATAATCACACATGATTCCATTACATAAAACAAGATACAAGGAACTCTTGGTCTCAAGCTTGAATAGGAATTGAAGGAAAGAGATAAGTATATCAGAACTCTCAACAACCTTACTATTCAACATACAATCTTCCCCTTGGGAGTAAACCCAAACTAAGGCTAACCTAAAAACAACATACGAACCTCAGTACACCATTCATTACAATAAGAAACTACCACATACCGGTGCCTTCATCCGGAAGAGCTCCTTTGTCATCTCTAGCTCAAATGTATAGAAACAATTAGTCATTGGAGCATTAAGATCCGGGCCATTTTGAGAAGCTTGTTTGGCCTCCCTTCCTTTGACAATAAGAGTAGGGTAATTTTTCACTTGGTGATCATTCTTTCCACAAGCATAGCACTCACTAGCACTCACTAGTACCGGCTAGGCACTTCCCATAATGTTTCTTTCCACAATAGATGCAAATAGGTTTAGGAAATGGACACCCACTACCTTTCTGTTGGTTAACCCTAAGAGTGCTTGAAGGATCTTGGTTAAAAGATCTCTTTTTTGATCCTTGGTTGACCTTACTCATCGGACCTAGACATCTTCATCTCCCTATTATTTTTCTTAATTTTGAACTCCTCAATTTGTTGAGCCAATAACATAAGCCTAGAGATATTCATGTGATCATGGAGCATTGCCGTACGACACCCTTCCTCAACCAAGTCGGACACACCCGTCATAAATCTACTCATCGCATCCCTCGGGTTAGACACTAAAGATGGAGCATACTTAGACAATTGCGTAAATTTCAAGGAGTACTCTTGCACACTCATGCTACATTGCCTAAGGTTGATAAACTCCTGCACCTTAACACTTCTCTTCTCACGGGGAAAAAACCTATCAAGAAATGCTTTCTTAAACACCTCCCACTCTATATGACCCGCTCCTACCGACCTATTGCTTTTCCATTGAGTAAACCAAACTTGGGCAACATCCTTCAATTGATAAGTGACTAGTTCTACTTTCTCTATAGATTTTACCCCTATAGCATTGACTAACTTATACATGTCATCAACAAACTCTTGGGGATCCTCTCCCACCTTGGAACCAAGAAATACCAAATGATTCATCCTCACAAAGTCTCTCAACCTAGAAGCCATAGTGCTCACAATAGGGTTCACATGAGTCTCAACACCCCTAGTAGCTTAAGCCGTCATGGATTGAGCTTGAGTAGTTACGGCTTGAGCCATCATTAAAAGAGCTAACCTAACTTCTTCATTAGACATTGTCGGAGGATAAAATGAAACTTGATTACCTTGAAGAACTTGGTCACCTTGAGGACCTTGGGGAGGAACTCCCTCATTCACAATATCCTATTCCATCCTTCTTGTGTTTGCCCTTCTTGTATTCATATTCTATCAACACAAGAGAAGGATTAGGAAAAGGACTTCATAGAGTTAAAATCTATGGCACGACTTAAAGAGTAATGAAAGAAGTGAAGTTTCCTAACGTCTTATAGCCTCGCATTCATAAATGTGTCGCGATTAACACCCATGGATAATACTCTACCCGACATGGCTTATGATACATCAGTCCTAAGAATCATCCCAAAATCATGTGCTCTGATACCATGTTTGTCACGATCCGAGCCTACACCCCGGAGGTGAAATGACGTACAAGACTTCGAAAAGTCACATACAAGCCTCATATCATGTCATCACATAAGATAATAGAAATAGTATAGAATTTAAAACTATTTTAATCCACACTATCAAAAAATTATTTAAAACAACAGAAGTCTACTTGTCTCACATGGCCATCTAAAAACAATCTTTAAATTAGAAGTAGGGTCACGACCATTTACAATAGAAAGTCTAAAAGAGTTTATTACAATAAAATACATGAAACATCAAAAACATTTGTCCTCGAATGCATGAGGACATACCACTAGCCTTGGAAGAACTCAATCCAAGCCCTTGAACTAGAGAGAATCAACTCAAATGCCGGAACCTACACTTTGTAGAAAATAGAAGAATATGGGTTAGCAAATTTAATGTACTAAGTATGATAGCCATGCTAAAACCATGCTTAAAAAGGAAAATTTTAATTAAAAATCAAGCTTTATGCAAATTTGAGAAAACTTCATGAACATAAGTATAAGAGGCATAAGATACCACATAACCAACACATAAGCCATTTCAACACATTAAGCTTTCACCTCAAGTAACCCTAAGGTATACTTTGTGCAATGTATGAACAACGTCCCATACCACCATCCACACTAAGTACCACATTAAGGCCACCAAAAATAAACTTACCATTCTTCCTTTTCACCTTTAAATAAAACTCATGCATAAGGAACATAAACATTTCATAAGTCATGACAAGGAAGTAATTCATAATACAATTAAGGTAAAGCATACATCATTACATTAAGCATATAGGTCAACATTTTTCATTAGCTTCATTAAGAGCACTTTAATTCATTAGTCATTAAGACATTAGAGAACTCACCATAGCCCTCTCAAGCCTACTAGTGCAATGCAAGAATGGTATCACATACTACCACCAACACTTCATAGAACAACTTGAGTAACCATATTGCACATCTCACATGATGGCAATAAGCGTTTAACCGACAAAGACCATGTGAGCTTAACATGGAATCTAGTGTCAAATAACCCCACACCGTAAAGAGGTGGTCTACTTGCCTAAGGTAGGATCGGTAACATTTTAGCTTATGTGGATCCACTACCTAATAACCTATGCGGGCACTTAGTTATGGGATAAAAAAGATGTTCATTGAAACCCAAGAATAATGTAGGGAGAGCTTCCATCTTACCATATCCACTCGGTGCTTAGCCTCCATTCCCATAGAGCATTTCATTCACATGACATTATTGTGCTAGAGAGAAATGTCATTGGCCTATCGACCCAAGGTACATCATTACACATGAAAGGAATTACATAAGCCTATCGATTCAAGGTACATTATTAGGATATATCTAGAATTCTCATGAAAAGAATGCCATAAGCTTATAAATTCATGGTTCATCCTTTCATTATTATACACATGAAAGTAATTCCATAGGCCTATCGATTCATGGTACATTAGTTCATTGACTCATTAGGAAAGGAATGCCATAGGCCTATCGATTCAAGAGTCGTCATTACCTTAGTTCATTTATGAAAGGAATGCTATAGGCCTATTTATTCATATTCATTAAGTGAATACACATTCATTACACAAGAAGAGGATGTCTAAGCCTACCAATTCAAGGTACTTCAATCAAGGTCACATTCATTAATACAAGAAAATGATTCCTTAAGCTTACCAATTCAAGATACATCAATCAACATTACTTTAATTTATACTAGAAGAGGATGCCTAAGCCTACCAATTCAAGACACATCAATCCACATTACTTTCATTTATACAAGAAGAGGATGCCTAAGCCTACCAATTCAAGATGTAACATCACATTATAGAAACTTCACATTCTATCATCTTCATTTATGAGTGTTAATTGAGAATAAACTTTCAATCATAACACATTTACATTCTAAACATGATCATAATACTTTCATTGATATAACTTACATATACTTCACATCATGATCATACATAGATCCTTCATGAAATTGCCCTCCAAGGCTATGAATCAATCTCAACCCAAACATCTAGAATACCACATTAGATAAGGTAATTACAATTATTCAATAGCTAATTCAATTTATACATAAACAATTCAACATACTTTCATGATCAATCAACCCAAATCACAAACTTCCAATTTATTATTTTGGGGGAACAAGGGTTCATAGGGGAAATTCACCATAATTCATATTTAATTCAACAATCCATCAATAATTCATCAAATATAAACATTTGAAAACGTTTTGGAATTGAACCCATGCATAGATTGAAACCCTAGTTTTTTGGGGGATTTTGGAAACTTGAAATCATCTTTTGATAGGGCTCCTTGAATGAAACTTAATCAAGCATAAACACTACCATAACTTTAGGGCAGAAACTCCCTATGTAGCGACTCAGAAAATGATAGGATGAACTAGAGCCTTGACGTTTGGGTTAATGTGACATTGAGTTGATGTATGGGCTGTTTAGGACCTTGAAGGAGCAAGGAAGAAGCCTAGGGTGCTAGTAGGGGAATAGGCTAGCAAAATAAAGTGGAAGAAATCTTGGTCACCTAAGGACCTTTTGGCGAAGGGCAGCCTTGGTTGCCCAATGGGATGGGCGAATCGCCCAATGGCTCCCCACCTCGCCTAGTGGACTGCCCACCTAGTGAGCCTACTGGAAAAATGGGCGAGCTAAGTGTGCACTTGGCGAGTGGCCTAGAGCACTTGGCAACCCCAAGTTTCCAAAGGGCGACCTAGGTGCATGATCGCCGACTTGCTTGGCGTGTCGCCCTTTTCCCCTCCAATCGCCCATTGGACATCCTCCTTGAGTGAGCCACTGGAACAAAGGGTGGACCAAGTGTGCATTAGGAGAATCACCTAGTGCACTTGGCAAGCCCAAGTGTCCAAAGGGCGAACTCAAGCGGGCAAGAGGTTAAAACTTTAGGGTCCTTAGTTCTTTTCCGAAATTGACCCTATACTTTTCTATACTTTTCCTAGCAAATTTATAACTTATTATGACCTAATTCCTTTAATTTTAAGCCCCTCCAAATAGAATTAAATGAAACCCATCTCCTCTCAACATTTTCTCTCACTAGAAACCCTCTATTAGAGAAGAAGAAGAAGGGAGCAATAGAGGCTAGGGTTTGGTGATTTCAAGGTCGTTTCTTCTCAAATTTATTGTGGATTTCTTTGGATTAAGGTATGGTGGCTCTTTATCTAGGGTTATCTCTCACCCTAGAGCCCTATCAAAGTGTTTTTCAAAGCTTGCAAAACTTCAAAACCTAGATCTTTCACTCTTCAACATGGGTTCAAACTTTTATCATTTTAAATGGATTTATTATGAAGTAATGTGGTTGTATTGATGTTGAATGGTGGATTTATGAAAAACCCTCTCAAAGAACCCATGTTTTCCAAAAGTTTTCAATGGTGCCCTAAGAAGTGGGCTTGTGGTTTGTTCAAGCATGTGATTATGAGATGCTTAAATTGAATGAGTTTATTGAAGTAATATGATTATGCATGCCTAATTATGAATAATTTTTGGTATGTGGTGATGTATTGATTATGGCTTTGGAAGGCAAATTCATGATTTAGCTTATGTTGATATAGAAGTGTGATTTATTGATGTGTGATCCACTTATGGTGGAGGTGGTTACTTCCTATGTACATAATGGTAATTAAATTGATAGAAGTCTTCTTATTACCCTAATTTTGAAGAATAGTTGCATGAATGTGATATGAAAAATGTAAGTATGAACATGATATGAGTAATGTGTGTGGTCTATGCATAGAAAACAAATGTGCTAGTATTGAAAGGACATTCTCAATTATGCACTTATGAATGAAGATGTTTGCATATAGAAGGTTTTCTTCCTTTTTAATGTATCTTGAATTGGTAGACTTAGGGTTCCATTTCTTGAAAGCATGTATGTAGTTATATGATTATGAATGTTATGATGTGCTGATTTGAAAGGTTATTCTCAAGTCTTCACAAAAGCATGTTAAGGGATTCTTATATGAAAGGTTATTCTCATGTTTGAATCTATGATCTATCCTCATGTTGGGAGAGGATGGATGCCCTCACGATAGTTGAGATGGGGTATCTAGTAGCAATCCTTAGAGATGGATGCCCATACGTTACTTGAGGCGGGGTTTTCTAGTAACAATGTCTATCCCCAAAGGACTTTTGCAAGTTGGAATGAGATGGATACCCATACGTTAGTCGAGAAGAGGTTATCTAGTAACATTCTCTCTTCCTTAATGAACTAATGACATGAACTACTCTATGGGAATGAAGGCTAAGCACCGAGAGGTCATTGAGTGGGATGGATGCTCTCAGGATAGTTGAGGCGGGGTATATAGTAGCAATCCCTTGTGATGGATGCCCATACATTAGTTGAGGTGGGGTGTCATGTAGCAAGCTCTTTGTCCCTTAACTATGTGCCTACATAGGATATCTAGGGAATCCATTAGGCTAATCACAGATAGACCCTAGGAAAGTTGATCACCTTTTTACGGTGTGGGGTTACATGACACATGATTCTCTGAATTAGCTCTCATAGTCTATGTCGGTTAAATGCTTATTCCCATCATGTGAGGTACCCATTATGGTTTCTTGAGAAGTTCTTTGACGCGTGGGTAGTAATATGGGATGCTATCCATGCATTTTCACAAGTAGGCTTCAAGAGGGCTTCACTGAGAATCTCTACTTTCTAATGAAAGAATGTGTTCTAAATGAACAAATGAAGCAAGTTGCCTTTATGTCTACATGAATTGATGTATGTCTCACATGCCTATATGAAATGATGCATGTTTTCCATGATATGATGTATGTCGTAGTTGACTAAAAGATATGAAGCATGTTTCACTTGAGTTAGTAATATGAGTTGTTTAGCATGATATGTTGAAATGCAAGAAGTCTTATCTATGGTGGCCTAGAGGAACACTTAGGTGTGGTGTGAAGAGGTAGTATGGGATGCCACTTCATATTTTACTTAAGTGTGTCTTAGGGCTGTATTAGATAGGGACCCTAAGATGATTGAGATGCCTTTCTTGATGTATATGTTCTTGTATTGTGTCTTGACATTGAAGGAACATGAGGAGAATGGTAAGTTCACCTTTGGTGGAAATGTGATGATAATGACTTGGATGTTGGTAATACTTGTATTTGATGCCTCTTATTCTCATGTTCATGAAATATCTTGAAATTGGTATCATGCATGGTTTCCAAACCAAAATGTCCGTTTTAGAATGTTTTCGCATGGTCATCACACTTAGTACATTTGTGTGTACTAACTCCATATTTTCCTCTATGTCTACAAGTGTAGGTTCCGGCAAGTGACTTGTTAGTTCTAGTGAAGATTTGGATTGAGACTCCCATGTTAGATTGGTATGTCCTCATCATTCGTGGACACATTTTAGAAGCTTTATGTTTTAGTCTACCTCTTTGTATTAGACTCTTTCTAGACTTTTCAAGTGAAAAGGGCCGTGACCCTACTTATGTTGTTTTTTTTTAGATTCCTTTAAGATGGACATGTGAGACAAGTAGACTTCCTCCACTACAATGTTTTAAATGTTTAGTATGTTTTAAATCATATAGTTTTAAATAAAAAGTTTTAATTCCGTACAATTTCTATTATCTATGCGATGAATGAATGCTATGAGGCTTGTATGAGGCCCTTCGGAATCGAATACGCCGTGTCGCATCCGGGGCCTAGACTCGGCTCATGACAAACATGGTATTAGAGCAAAGATCTTGGAACGGTACTTTTAGGATGTCATCTCTCAATCCACGTCTAGTAGAGTCTTGTTCATCAGTGTGAGTCATAACACATCTATGAGTGGGAGGCTATAGGACGTTAGGATGTTTCACTTTCATTATACTCTTATGTCGTGCCTTAGAGATAGATCTATAGTTGTCCTTTTCCTGACTCCTTCTCATGTGTTTATAGGATATGAATACAAGAAGGAATAACACTAGGAGGGTGGAAGGAAACTGTGTGAATAGAGGAGTTCCTCCTCTAGGTAATCAAGCTCCTCAGGGTAATCAAGTTCCTCTATGTGGTCATGTTTCCCAGTATGAGGAAGTCCTTCAAGATCCTCAAGTTCTTATTGATGAAGGGGCTATGACTAATGTGGAGATAAGGACAACTCTGCAAACCTTGACCCATGCTTTGATGGCTAAAGTGACTAGGGATGCTAGAGCTCATGAGAACCCTAATGAGAGCACTATGGCTTCGAGGCTAAGAGATTTCACTAGAATGAATCCTCCTAAGTACTCTGGCTCTCAAATTGGGTGAAGACCCTTAAGAGTTCCTAGATGAGGTGTATAAGATTGTAAATGCTATGGGGGTGACTACTAGGGAGAAAGCGGAGTTGGCTGCTTATCAATTGAAGTGTGTGGCACAAGTGTGGCATACTCAATGGAAGAGGAATAGGTCGGAAGGAGCGGTTGCTATAGGTTGGTAGGTGTTCAAAAGATCTTTCCTCGATAGATTTTTTCCTAGGGAGAAAAGGGAAGCAAAGGTAGAAGAGTTTATCCATCTTCGACAAGGAGGTTTGGGTGTTGAGGAGTATTCTCTTAAGTTCACCGAGTTGTCTAAATAAGCTCCTTCTATGGTTGCGGATCCTAGAGATGGAATGAGTAGGCTCGTGACATGTGTCTAGCTTGGTGAGAAAAGAATGTTGTTCAGCTATGCTTCATGATAACATGGATTTATCTCATCTTATGGTTTATGCTAAGAAAAGGGAGGATGCAAAGCTCCAACAAAATAATAGGGAATTGAAAAGGTCTAGATCCGATGATGAAGATCAACCTAAGTTCAAAAAGAGGTCAATCAACCAAAATTCTTCCTATGATTCTTCTATGGTGAGCAAAAGTGGGGTATCTAACCCTAAATATCAAGGAGGAAGTGGAGGTGGTTCTCTTTATGATAGGCATACATGTGCTAATTGTGGATAACACCATTTGGGTAAGTGTCTCATCGGTACGGATGGTTGCTTTGGGTGTGGAAAGAAGGGAAATAAGATGAGAGATTGTTCTACACTCATGGATAAGGGGAGAGAGGCCAAGAAAGCTTCTTATACAGGACCGGATCCTAATGCTCCCAAGAAAAATCGTTTCTATGCGCTTCAAGATAAAGAGAGTAAGGAAAGTCATCTGGGTGAAGACACCGGTAAGTGATGGTTTCCTTTAATTTAGAATGTGATGTTGAGGTCCTCATGTTGTGTTCATGTTAGTCTAGTATGAGTATGAGTTCTTCCTTAAGTGGCAGATTGTATGTTGATTCTGAGGTTGTGAAGATTTTCGGTATCCTTATCACTTTCTTATATTCCTATTCAAGCTTGAGACTTAGTGTTCTTAGTAGCTTATTTCATGTTTTGAAGTCATGCATGATTATGTGTTGCATGGTTTTCTTTATGTTATTCATGCTCTTGGTGAGATTACGATAGAATGATAAAATGAGTAATTGATCTATATTCCGTCATGTTGTTGTGCAATTAGTATGAGATGCTTGTTGTGAATTCAAGAAGTGAATGTATGATCATTCCTATGTGTGCTTTTGAGAGTAATTTAATATTTTTTTTTGTCTTCATGTTGTTATAATGAGCATGCTTATGATTGGAGAAGGTAGTTCCTCCATTTAAAGTAATAAATGATGAAGTATGTGTGCCTAATGAGCTTGTAGAATGCAATGAATACATGTTGAGATAAAGTTGATGTTTCTTTTAGTTGGTGCATGGATTAAGATGTTGTAAGTTTGTTGGGCTGCTAGTCTCGAGTCGTTTTCCCTTAATGTGTTTAAGTGTCATTCGAGGACAAATGTTCCTAAGTGGGGGATAGTGTAATGACTCGGAAAATGATAGGATGATCTAGAGCCTTGACGTTTGGGTTAATGTGAACTTGAGTTGATGTATGGGCTGTTTAGGACCTTGAACGAGCAAGGTAGAAGCCTAAGGTGTTAGTAGGGCATAGGCTAGAAAAATAAAGTGGAATAAATCTTGGTCACCTAAGAACCTTTTGGCAATGGGCAGCCTTGGTCGCCCAATGGCTCCCCACCTCGCCTAGTGGACTGCCCACCTAGTGAGCCTACTGGAAAAATGGGCGAGCTAAGTGTGCACTTGGCGAGGGGCCTAGTGCACTTGACAACCCCAAGTTTCCAAAGGGCGACATAGGTGCATGATCGACGACTTGCTTGGCATGTCGCCCATTACCCCTCCAATTGTCCATTGGACATCCCCTTTGAGTGAGCCACTGGAACAAAGGGCAGACCAAGTGTGCATTAGGCGAATCTCCTAGTGCACTTGGCGAGCCCAAGTGTCCAAAGGGCGAACCTAAGCGGGCAAGGGGAAGAAATTTTAAGTTAAAACTTTAGGGTCCTTAGGGACCAACTTTAGGAAAATTTTAAAACATCAATCCCCATAACAAACTCGTTAGGCTCTAGTTTCACTTACTAGTTTCAGGTTGTTACATCCAGACCAAGACCTATGACTGCCCATCCACGGCCCATCGATGGACCTACGGTCCGTGGGTGGCTTTATGGGTGGTCACTTCTGCAATTTTCAGCTCGCATCTTTATCAACCGCATCCAAACCTATTTCTTGCAAATATCAAACACAAAACATCAGTTCTAATAAAAAATAGCCTAAGACACACAAACTCTGAGTGAAATGTCATGACTCGGGGCTACCCCGTAGATGGGACACAACGTACAAGACTCCGAAGAGCCTCATACAAGGCTCATAGAATTCATAACATTCGATATATATAAATAATGCGGAATTTAAAACTCATTTAAATCCAAACAATTAAACTTCATTTAAAAACACAGCGGAAGTCTATAGTCTCACATGACCATCTAAACAATATCTTGAAACAAAAGTAGGGTCATAGCCCTTTACAATCGAAAAGTGTAACAATAGTCTTTTACATGAAAGAAAATGAAATTTCAAGTAGTTGTCCTCGATCTATGAGGACATACCCTTAGTCTTGGAGAATCTCAATCCAATCCTTTAGCCATGAGGAGGATCAAATTGAGTGTCGATCCCTACACTTGTAGTAAAATAAGTGAAAATATGGGTTAGCACACAAAAATATACTAAGTATGATGACCATGCAAAAACATGCTTTAAAAGGGACATTTTGGTTTGAAACAATGCATTATGCCACTTTTTAGAAATATCATATACATTGGTATAAGAAACATAAAATACAAGTATAATCATCATACAAGTCAAAACATCACATTAAAACATATCAACCCATAAGACATTTCATTACATTAAGCTTCCACCTCAAGTTATCCCAAGCCAATACCATGTGCAATTTATGAATAATGTCCCATACCACCATCCACACTAGGTACCTCATCGAGGCCACCAAAAGTGAACTTACCATTCATCCATTCCATCTTAACACAATAATCATACATAAGAGACAAACATTTAATAAGTAATGACAAGGGAAAATAACTCATAATACAACCCAAGTATAGCATGCATCATCACATTAGACATTTAAGTTAACATTCTTCATTAACCTCATTAAGAGCACTTTCATACATTAGTCATTAAGACATTATAGAACACACTATAACCCTATCAAAGACTACTCATGCAATGCATGGATGTCATCCCATACTACCACCCACACTTCATAAAACTTCTCAAGAAACCATAATGCGCATCTCACATGATGAGAATAAACATTAACCGACATAGACCATGAGAGTAAACCATGGAACCTAGTGTCATATAACCCCGCACCGTAAAAATGTGTCCTACTTGCCTAAGGTAGAACTAGGTACATTTAGCTTAAGTGGATCCACTAGCTAGACCTATGTGGGCACATAATTTATGAGATAAGGAAGATGATCATTGAAACCTGGCCTAAACATCGGGAGTGTCTCCATCTAACAAAATTCACTCAGTTCTTAGTCTCCATTCCCATACAGTATTTCATTACTTTAACTTTATTACACATGAGAGGGTGCCATTGGCCTACCGACCCAAAGTACATTCATTAACACATGAAAGAGCGACATAAGCCTACCGATCCAACGTACATTTGTAAAGCTCATTGAATCCTCATGAAAGGGTGCCATAAGCCTACCGATTCAGGGTTCATCATTAACATTCATGGAAGGGCGCCATATGCCTACCGATCGCAAAGTTCATTAATATTATTAATGGAAGGGTGCCATAAGCCTACTGATCCCAAGGTTCATTATTAACATGTGTGGAAGGGTGCCATTAGCCTACCAATCCAAGATTCAATAATCAACAATACATTAATTTATATAAGAAGAGGATGAATAATGCCTACCAATTCAAGATATACAAATACCATGAAGAACCCTTCATTTTCAATCATCAACATTCATGAGTGTCAAATTGAGAAATAGCCTTTCAATAATAGCGCAATTACATTCAATACATGATCACATTAACTTCATTGGATTCACATTCATATACAAGATATCATGATAATAACTCAATTCCTCATACTATGCCCTTCAGAGCCATGAATCTCAAATCGCCAACACATCAACAATTTACTACAATTAAGGCATGGATAATGATACAATTTGATAACCCAAAGCAATTTAGACAATTTCTATTCACATGCTTTCATATTCAATAGACCCACTTCATAAAGGCACAATTTAGGAATTGAGAGAATTCATGGGTTCATAGATTATTTTCATCATAAATCATCAATTAAACATTAGTACAATCATAAATTGTCATAAATAACCATTTGGAAACGTTTGAATAGGGAACCCATGAGTTTGAGTAAACCCTAGGATTTTGAGAAATTTGAAACCTTTGAAATGTACTTTTGAATGGACTCTAGGGTGAAATATACCCCTAGATGAAGGATCATCATACCTTTCTTTGATTCCCCAAGAAATTTGAAGAAGAAACGCCTTGAATCCACAACCCTAGCTCCCACTTCTTCTTCTTCTTTGGGAACTTTTAGAGAGAGAATTTTTGAAAGGAGAAACTCTTTGATTTGATTTGGGGAAATAAGGAGTAAATGACTTGTTTTAAGACTTAAAAATATATATACGAGTGAGATAAAATAATTAAAAACAACCCCACACATTAATTTATTAAAGAAAAATTACTTAAAAGTCCCCAACTTAGGTAGCTCCGTCAGGGACCACGCCCACTTTGACGGGTCGTGAGGAGCACCACGGCTCGTGGTGGTGCCCGTGGTCCTTTGAC
Source organism: Solanum verrucosum (assembly GCF_900185275.1). Taxonomy (NCBI): domain Eukaryota; kingdom Viridiplantae; phylum Streptophyta; class Magnoliopsida; order Solanales; family Solanaceae; genus Solanum; species Solanum verrucosum. Next base: position 115,498 of record NW_026020223.1, read on the forward strand.
CAGTGTGCCTCTCCACCTTGCCAAGCCCTTAAGGGCCTAATTCAAGACCACGAGACCTCCCACGATCTGTGGTCAAGACCACAAGTCGTGGTGATGGTTGTGGTCATGAGGCACTGTCAAGGTCTTGAGAGCCTTGCCTCCCTTAAGCCTAAGTGATCTTCACGACCACTTATACGGACCGTCTAGGGCACCACGGCTCGTGATGGTGCCCGTGGTCTTTGGGACGGTAGCTCCCTCAACTTAACACAACTCCCACCAAGCTAAGGCAGCCCCACGACCTTTCCCATGGCCCGTAGTCATGACCACACCACGATCCGTGAAGTGGCTCGTGAAGGGAATCCTTGGCTTGGCACCTTACAAGGGCACACTGCCATGCCAACCACGGGTGGCACCACGACTCGTGGTGGCCACCACAGGTCGTGAAGACCCTCGTGGTCATGGTAGGCAGTGGCTAAGCCTAGTTTTTAGGCAGCCTTGGCCCCTCACCATGGCCTTCACCCAAAACCCTTAGCCCTTGACCTTAACCCTTGACGTTAACCCCCAGGTTTAGGATCTAGTTTAACCTATCATTTTCTGAGTCGTTACATGAAATGCATCAAAAATATTGTAAGCTCTTGGTATATCAAGGAGACACCTGGTCCTCTTGAGTGTACCATGCAATGTTAATTTTGGTTATCCCATTGAGGAGATTAGATGCGACTTCGAAAATATGTTGCATTATACCCCCTAGAACAAATTGATCAGCAACACCTTTGTTCACCGAGTCAAGACTCCTATAAGAGTGTTGCAACAACACGTTTTTTGGCAGCTTGTCAGTTGGACATCGAAGTAGGAACTTCTGAAATTTCAGCCACGTCTCATGGATTGATTCACCGTCTAAATGTTTGAAGCTCTGAATATTATCTCTCAACGTAATCATCCTTGAAGGAGGAAAGAACCTTACAAAGAAGGATACAATAAGTTCATCCCCTGTAGTAATGGAATTTCTCGGTAGATGAGCTAACCACTTGGTATATTCTCCAACAAAGAAAAGTGGAACAACCGAAGATAGACTGATTCTTGAGATATGTTCTTGAATGAGAAAGAACCATATACGTCAATAAAATTCCGAATATGCTCATGGGGATCCTCATGAGCTATCCCTCCATATAATCCTTTCATTTGCAAGAGTTGCAACATCGTGCTAGTCACGTGGAAGACAACATTCCCCTCAACAAGAGGTAGACGTATGGCACCAACAGATTTCCGATATCAACTTGGTGGCAAAGTTGGCTACCATTACTCCCATTCACACTCATCTCGTCCTCTATTCAAAAACAACAAACAACAAACACAAAACGAAATAAGTTGATTCATATACAACACAAAAAAATCACAATTCAAACATCAATAAGGGAATTCTAAACACAACTCCCCGGCAGCGGCACAATTTTTGATAAACACTAAACTACACTTCATTCGATACTAGGTGTAGGCAATCGTAATCTAGTATAAAACCCAATGAAGAGTTGGGGTTGAATCCACAGGGAGCGGTACAAGTTCAATTTTAGTTACGAAGTAATGAAAGTTGTCTAATCAATTATAGGAATATAAATTATGGAAAACAGTTAGATAAATCAAAGGGATTGACAACGAATGTCAGATGGGGGCATTGGTTTGTAAATTAGCTACTAGACAAATAACTAAAATAGGGGAATCAACAAGTAGAGAGGAATTCTCGGGGATGTGATCGATTATAGGCTAATTTCTCAAGATGGGTAATTTAAATTTACTTAATAATAGCTGAATCTCAGTAGAGAGGCTAGACTTTAGATGCAATAGCATTTTCTCATACAACGATTACGATTAAGGTGAGTGCTCTCGAACATCGATAAACTTAACAATATAAACATCCCAAAACCTTAATTTATATACTCTCTCAAGTTAGACAGGTAGAATCGAGTTTAGGATTCACTCTTTCGAGCTGAACACACACCAACGCAATAGCTACAATCATTAATTGAAAACCTTTGTTCTAAAACCTCTTTCTCAAGCAAACCCAGAACACTAAGTTAGAATTGCATTTACAACTACAATTCATAGATTAATACATATCTATCGATTAAACCCACTTCAATTAAGAATTTAAATCAGGAAACGACAATACCCATAAGCTATTTAAGCCAATAATCACATGATCACACCCCAAGAATTGGGGTTTTAGCTACACATCATAAAAACAAGAAAAAATTACCAGCTATGTTAGCCATGAGCAGGGTAATGGTTTATAAGTTTCTATAATGCTTCAAATCAAATTATTCAATAAAAACCCAATCGAAATTCCTCAAAATCAAGTCTCAAAAGATTTAAAGTCTACAATGGAAAACTCAGGAGAATACTAGAGCTAAAAAGATTCTTTCCAAAAGTGTAGAACTCCTTTCTTTCATTTTTTAATTGAATTTATAGTTGCCCAAATTTTTGCATGCAAGGCTTATTAATAATGTTTCAAAGATACTTCATCCAATTCTAAGCGTTAAAGATCGTTAATTAGTATAAAACCCAAACAAATGAGTTGGGGTCGAATTCCACAGGGAGCGGTACCTGTTTCAAATTCAATTGGGAAGTATGAACATGGTCAAATCAGTTAGAGGAATAAAAATTATCGAGAGAAGACATCATCCAAATTAAGACACGAATGTCAAATGGGGATTTTTGTTTTGCTTATCAACTACAAACATCAGTCACAATAATACAAATTAACAATAATGAGACGGGTTCTTGGGATGTGATTGATTATATGGTAATATAGACATATATGTATTTGCAACTATTAAAAAATAGATAGATATTAGTGAGTAGGATAGGCTATAGTAGAGGTAAATTTTCTCTCGAACAATTTACCCAGAATCAAGTGATTTCTCTCGAACATCAACAAGTGTGCAAAATAAGAGCATACCACACCTTAATCCATTCACTCTCCCGAGCTAAATGTGTGGGATTGGGTTTAGGATTCACTATCTCGAACTGAACCCAGGTCAATACAATACCCATAAACCATCAATCAATAATTTTAGTTCTAAAACCTCTCTCGAGCAAGTCAAGAACACAAACATAGAACAACATTTGCAGCTAGAATTCTTAAATTAAACCACAATTAATGATTACACTCACTTCTAAATAGCTTTTAAACTAACAATTGACAATACCCATAAGCTAAATCAGCCCATAATCACATAATCACACCCCAAGAATTGGTGTTTTAGCTAGACATTATAAAAAGGTAAAAACAATTACCAAATTGATTATCCAACAACTGGGTAAGAGTAATTTCTTCCTTACAATGCTCCAATCTGATGAACTTCAAAGACCCACTTCAATTTTGTCAAAAGTGAATACCTTTAATCCTTCAAAGTTAAGAAAAAATCTAGAGAAAACTATCTCCAAATGCTAAAAAATTTATAATAAAATGTTCTAAAGAGAAATTGATACTAATCTAAATGTTCAAAAATATATTTATAGTCGCCAAAAATGTGTTGCGAAGAGTATAAGGTAGTGAATGCTATGGGGGTGACTTCTATAGAAAAAGCGGAACTAGCCGCTTACCAATTGAAAGATATTGCCCAAGTTTGGTTAACTCAATGGAAGAACAATATGCCGGTAGGAGCGGGTCCTATAGATTTGGAAGAGGTTAAGAAAGCATTCCTTGATAGGTTCTTTCCCCATGAGAAGAGGGAGGTTAAGGTGGAGGAATTTATCCATCTTAGGCAAGGTAGCATGAATGTGCAAGAGTACTCCTTGAAATTTACCCTATTGTTTAAGTATGCTCCATCTTTGGTGTGTAACCCGAGGGATGATATGAGTGGATTTGTGATGGGTGGGTCCGACTTAGTTAAGGAAGAGTGTCGTACGACAATGCTCCATGATAACATGAATATCTCTAGGCTTATGGTGTTTGCTCAACAAATTGAGGAGTTCAATATTAAGAAAAAGAATAAGGAGATGAAGAGAACTAGGTCCGATGAGAAAGATCAAACAAGGTTCAAAAAGTGAGCTTTTAATCAATATTCTTCAAGCACTCCAAGGGTTAACCAAGAGAGAGGTAATGGGTCTCCATTTCCTAAACCTATTTGCACCAATTATGGAAAGAAACATTATGGGAAGTGCCTAGCCGGTACTAGTGGGTGCTATGGTTGTGGAAAGAGTGATCATCAAGTGAAAAATTTCCCTACTCTTACGGCCAAAGGAAGAGAGGCCAAATAAGCTTCTCTTAATGACCCGGATCCTAATGGTCCAAAGAAAAATTGTTTCTATGTACTTCGGGCTAGAGAGGACAAATGAGCTCCTCTGGATAAAGGCACCGGTATGTTGATAGTTCATTATAGTTGTGAATGTCTTGTTAAGGTCCCTATGTTATTTTCATGTTAGCCTTGGTATGTGTTTACTCTCAAGGGGGAGATGGTATGATGAATAGTAAGGTTGTTGAGAGTTCCGATATCCTTATCTCATTCCTTCTATTCCTATTCAAGCTTGAGACCAAGAGTTCCTTGTGGCTTGTTTCATGTTTTGGAGTCATGTGTGATTATGTGTTTCCATGGTGTCCTTATGTTATGCATGTTCTTGATGAATTTATGTTTAAATGAGAAAATGAGTTTTTATGAATTATATTCCTCATGTTGATGTGCATTTAGTATGAGTTGTCTATATGCTTCATGAGGTGAATTGTTGAACATGCCTAAATGTGCTTTTAAGAGAAATTGCATAATGTGCTTAATGATGATGTGATGAGCATGCTTTGAGTTAAAGAAGGTAATTCCTCAAACGAAATGAGAAATGTTGAATTTATTATGCATAATGAGTTTGTAGATGTAGTTCCTACCTTCTTGTGTTGCATGTAGTATGTTTGAGATGGAGTTGATGTTTCCTCCTAGTTTTGTGGATTGTTTATGATGTTTCGTGGATGATGGGCTACTAATCTTGAGCCTTTATTTCCCTTAAGTGTTTAAAGTGTCATTCGAGGACGAATGTTCCTAAGGGGGAGTAATGTAAGGACTCGAAAAAACTAGTAGGTGAAACTAGAGCCTAACGAGTGTGTTATTGAGTTTAATATGGGTTTGAAGTTGTAAAATGAGTTCTCGGGCTTAGGTTGAGGGGTTTAAGGGTTAAACGACAACTTACGACCCTCTAAGGACCAACCAAGGGTCCTTGAGGGGGACTCTAAAGCCTAACCCCAAGGATGCCCTAACTAGCCAAAAGCTGTCATAAAGATAAGGGCCTACGGATGAGACATACGCCCCGTAGGTCCATCCACGTCCCTTGGATCACATCTGTAGGTCAAGGCCCCAAATGAGGAACCTTTGAACCAAACCACGGATGTGCAGTACGGGGCATCATCCCACTCACGGTCCATGGGTTGGTGGGCGTAGTTCTCACGTGTATACTGACAATTTCGGTCACTTGAGGGACAAGGAGGTAAATTCTTAGGGTGGTTAGATTAGGTAGGGGTCGGTTTATATTGTTTTATTAGAGTTATTTAAGGCTTTTAATAGTATTAAACTCCTTTTTTTCAATTCATTATTTCCTACACACAAAATAGAAACTACCCTCTCCAAATAATTCTCTCTCTAGAAACCACTATTGGAGAAGGAGTCAATATTTGAAGCTCAAGATTTCATCTTTCTCACTCAGTTTTGTGGAGTTTATACAACCAAGGTATGGTAGTCTTCATCCTTTATTATGTTTCATTCAACGAGCCTGATTAACGTATCAAGGCATTTCATCCAATACTAAATGCCAACGATCGTTTGTCAGTATAATAACCCAACTACGTGAATTGGAGTCGATCCCACAGGGCATAGTACATCCTTCAAATTTAATAATAAAAATACGATGACAATCTCTTCAATCAAACAATTCTTGAACAATTAATGTTCAATTCTCAAATTTCGTGTTTTAAGTGCCAATCCAAATTTACACTTCAACACACGCAATCAAATATTAGTGTAAAGCTTGGGTAATTGATCAGCCAATTATCGTATCCCAACTAAATGAATGAACGTTGCTGCTTATAATGGGATAATTTGTTGTGGGTAGGTCGAACCATATATAAAGTAACTTTCACTCGAACAATTATGTTTTCTATGTTGAGTTCTCTCGAACTTCAACACCATTCGGAAGTGGCCCAACTCTTTACCCTCATCAAATCCACTCTCTCGAGCTGGATACAAAGGAAGGGTCACTTGTTTCACTCTCTCGAGCTGAAATAAAGGAAACCTATGCTAAGGACACTAAAATTGCAACCTTGGTTCCACACCTCTCTCTCGAACAAGTGCACAACACTGAAATTGATACACGAAATAGAGCAATTCAACCTCGAAACACAGCAACAACTTAGACCTACTTCAAATTAACACCATTTTTTGCAACTAACAAACACCCACTAAGTAGATTCAACAATTGGCTTCATGATCGAAACCTCAAGTAAAGGGTTTTAGCCACTCATCTCAAAAATAAAAAAATCAAAATCAATTATCACCCCCATAGTTGGGTACAAAATGAGAATTATAGATGAAAATAAATTGATAATCTCCTCTCTTACAAAATATCTCTCAAAATCTTGCTAAAATCACACACTAACTTTGGTAGTGTTCTCTCTAAGTAATTCCGTCCTCACTTTCTGAATGAATTTCTCTCTCTAGCAAAAATTAATTTAAACAAGTCTGAAGTGTCACTGCTCAGGGCTACTCAGCGAAGTAAGTTGGGTATCGCTGATGGATCGGTGAATCGCCGATTGCTCTTCATCTCGCCTTTATTTTTTGCTTTTCCTTGGTTTGGCTACTGTGACTTTAGGTGATCTAGGTCGAAATTGCCGAATGACTCCGCGATTCACCCTTTATCCTTTTATCTCGCCCATCAATACTTGCTTAAATCTTCTTTCATACTTTTGGCGACCTGGTTGTACTTCCCTGACTAAATCGGCAATACACCGAATATAGTTGATGCTCACCGAATTCACCCCCATTTTAGCTGCATCATTCTGTAACTTTAGGCGGTATCTTGGCAATTTGGCAATTCGTCAAATGATATTGGCGATTCACAAAATGACATCATCGATCATCAGGTCTTCATTTCTTCATTCCTTTAGATTTCTTTGTTCCTTTTTTGCCCAATAGTGTCCATGCTTTGTCTCTAACTCCAAATACCTGAAAGTCAAGGGTTTTCATCAGTTATTGAGCCAAAAAAATACATTTGAGGACACTAATTTTATCAAAATAATGCCCTAAAAGAGTCCAAATCATGGACTCATCAGAGCCCTGTCAAAAGATGATTTCAAGTTTCCAAAATTTCCCAAAAAGTTAGGGTTTCAATCTAAGCATGAGTTCAATTTTAAAACGTTTTCAAAGGTTTATATATGATAAATTATTAAGGAATTGATGAATTAATGATTAATTAAGATGGAATTCCCTATGAACCCATAATACCCTAAAAATACTAAATTATGATTTGTGATTTGGGATTGATTGATCATGAAAGCATGTTTAATTGTCTATGTCTATATTGATTTAGTTATTGGATTATGATATGCCTCTTATCAAATGTAGTATTCTAGATGTTTGGGTTGAGATGGATTCATAGCCTTGAAAGGCAATTTTATGAAGGTTGATGTATGATCATGATGTGAAGTACATGCATGGGATTTCAATAAAAGTACTATGATCATGTTTAGAATGCAATTGTGTTATTATTGAAAGCTTATTCTCAATTAACACTTATGAATGATAATGATAGAATATGAAGGGTTTCTTCAATGTAATGTACACCTTGAATTGGTAGGCTTAGGGCATCCTTTCCTTGTGTAAATGAAAGTAATGTTGATTGATGTATCTTGAATTTGTAGGCCTAAGGCACCCTTTTCTTGTATAGATGAATGTGATCTTGATTGAAGTACCTTGAGTTTGTAGGCTTAAACATCATCTTCTTGTGTAATGACTGTGTCTTGACTTAATGAACATGAATTAATAGGTCAAAGACATTCCTTTCATAAATGACTAATGAATGTGTTATAAGGCTATGTCTTGAATCGATAGGCCAATGTAATTCCTTTCATAAAGAGCCAGCGAAATAATGTAATGATGACTCTTGAATCGATAGGCTTATGGCATTTTTCCTAAAGAGTCAATGAACTAATGAAATGATGAATCTTGAATTGATAGGCATATGGCGTTCCTTTCATGAGGATTCAATGAGCTATCTTAATAATGTACTATGAATCGATAGGCTTATGGAGTTCCTTTCATGTGTAATAATGTACCTTGGGTCGATAGGCCAATGGCATTCCTCTCAAGTACAATAATGTTAATGTGAATGAACTACTCTATGGGAAAGGAGGCAAAGCACCGAGTGGATATTGTAATATGGAAGCTCTCCCCATATTAGGCTTCGATTTCAATGAACATTTTTCTTATCACATAACTATGTGCCTGCATAGGTTATTAGCTAGTGGATCCACCTAAGCTAAAATGTTACCGGTCCTACCTTAGGCAACTAGGCGACCTCTTTATGGTTAGGGTCATGACACAAGATTCCATGTTAAGCTCACATGGTCTATGTCGGTTAATGCTTATTCCCATCATGTGAGATATGTGCTATAGTTGATTTAGAAGTTCTATGAAGTGTGGGTGGTAGTATGGGATGCCATCCATGCATTGCATGAGTAGGCTTTGAAAGGACTATGGTGTGATTCTCCAATGTTTTAATTTCTAATGAATGAATGTGCTCTTAATGAAGCTAAAGAAGAATGTTGACTTATATGCTTAATGAGATGATGTATGCTTTACTTGGATTGTTTTATGAGTTACATTACTTGTCATGACTTATGAAATGTTTATGTTCCTTATGTATGAGTATTGTCTAAATATGAAAAGGAAGAATGGTATGTTCATCTAAGGTGACCTCAAAGTGGTACTTAGTCGGAATAGTAGTATGGGATGCTATTCTTACATTGCACAAGTATAGCTTAGGGTTACTTAAGGTGTATGTTCTAATGTGATAGAATGGATTATATGTGAATGTGATGGTATCTTATGCCTATTATACTTATGTTCATGATGTTTCTAAGAAAATGGCTTTTAACATGATTTTCAAATAAAATGTCCTTTTTAAGCATGGTTCCTACATGGCTATCATACTTAGTACATTAAATGTGCTAACCCATATTTCTTCTATTTTTCTACAAAGTGTAGGTTCCGACATTTGAGTTGATTCCTTCTAGTTCAAGATTGAGTTGACTATTCATCAAGTTTGTGGTGTATCCTCATTGATCCGAGGACAAGTGCTTCATTGTCATTTGATTTCTTTATTGTACTAGATACTTCTTAGACTTTCTATTGTAAAGTGTCGTGACCTTACTTTTGATTCAAAGATATTTTTAGATGGCTATGTGAGACAAGTAGACTTCCGCTGTTTTAAATGATTTTTTGATTATATGGATTAAAAAGAGTTTTAAATTCCGTACTATTTCTAATATCTTATGTGATGACATGCTATGAGGCTTGTATGACACTTTTCGGAGACTTGTACGTCGTGTCACGTTCAGGATGGAGGCTCGGGTCGTGACACTATCTTTCTTTTTGTACAGTACTTTAAATTCCATGATCTTGTTGGCCAAGAGATCCAGTTGTATCAACATTTTGGCCAGATTCTGGTCCCTCTCTTGCTCCTTGTTGGTCTTAGTCATGCGATCAAGGAGTTGGGATACTATTGCATAGGGTTGTCGTATTAGACCACCCAGAGACAGTTGGTCAGCCACTCCTGTATTATCAGGATCAAGACCTCTTTAGAAACAGTCCAGTAGCATCTTATCTGGAATTCCATGAGTTGGGCACTGCAGCAATAGGGTCTTAAATCTCAGCCACAACTCATGGATTGTCTCACCCTCCAAGTGCTGGAAATTTAGGATGTTATCCCTAAGAATCATCATCTTTGAAGGAAGGTGGTCCACTTGATTACCATTGCTTCGATTGACACTCATTTCCTCTATTTTCAACAGCAACAGAAAAACCAAAACTAAAAGTAAGTAGATTCAACTATGACTAAATAGATCACAATTCAACTTCACCAAAAGAATTTCAATAAACACCACTCCTCGGCAGCGGCGCCATTTCGATTAATAACGTTTCAAAGATACTTTATCTAATTCTAAATTATCGTTAATCAGTATAAAACCCAACTAAATGAGTTCGGGTCGAATCCCTCAAGGAGCGGCCGTACATGTTTCTGATTCAATTGGGAAGTATGAACATGGTCAAATAAGTCATGGGAATAAAAATTATAAAGTAAAGACATCATTTAAATTAGGGGTGACACGAATGTCAAATGGGGATTTCAGTTTTGATTATCAACTACAAACAATAGTCACAACAATATGAATTAACAATAATGATATGGGTTCTTGGGGGTGTGATTGATTATAGGCTAATATAGACATATGGATTATTGAAACTATTACAAGATAGCTAGATATTAGTGAGTAGGCTAGGCTATAGTGTTGGTAAATTTTCTCTCGAACAATTTACCCCGAATCAAGTGATTTATCTTGAACATCAACAAGCATGAAAAATAAGGGTAGGCCACATCTTAATTCATTCACTCTCTGGAGATGAATGTGTGGGATTGGGTTTAGGATTCACTCTCTCGAGCTGGACCCAGGTCAACAAAATACCCACAAACCATCAATCAATAATTTTAGTTCTAAAACCTCTCTCTCGAGCAAGTGAAGAACACAAACATAGAACAACATTTGCAACTAAAATTCATAAATTAAACCACAATTAATGATTAAACTCACTTCTGAATAACTTTTAAACTAACAATTCGCAACACCCATAAGCTAAATCATCCCATAATCACATAATCACACCCCAAGAATTGGGTTTTAGCTAGAGATTATAAAAAGGTAAAAAGAGTTACCAAATTGATTATCCATCAACAGGGTAAGAGTAATTTCATCCTCACAATGCTCCAATTTGATGAACTTCAAAGACCCACTTCCAATTTCTCAAAATTGAATACCTTCAATCCTTCAAAGCTAAGGAAAAAACTAGAGAAAACTATCTCCAGATGCTAAAAACTCCATAATAAAATGTTCAAAAGTAAAATTGATACTTATCTAAATGTTCAAAAATGTATTTATAGTCGCCAACAATGTGTTGTGAAGGGTCAATTGGCGAAGTAAATCGGGCTCATCGAATGGTTCGGTGAGCCGCCCTTTGATAACTTCCATCGCCCTTTCGCCTTGGCACTCACCATCTTCAAGGTCTATAACTTTGGCCGATCTATCTTGGCTTCGCAGAATCACTCGGTGATCCGCCGACTACTCCTTTCCACCGCCAACTTGGGTCTTTGATTAGGCGATCTGATGAGCCACTTGGCGATGCGCCAAATGCTCTTGGCGATCCTCAGGCTCGCCCTTCTTCATTTCTTGAGCCTGGTTTGTTCCTTTTTTCCTGTTAGTGTCCTTGCTTTGTTCCTCAATCCATATTCCTAAAATGAAGGATTTAACATCAGTTATTGGCACAAAATAAGCATTTTAGAACACTAAATCTATATAAACAAAACCCTAAATGAGTTCAAATCACAAACTCATCAAGGGCCACTAGGCGAGGTAAGTCGAGGGTGACTGATAAAGTCGGCAACGCACCGATTGATCTATTCCATCATCGGTTCTCCTTGATTCTTAATCATCAGTATTCTGTAAATTTTGGCTATCGAGGTCGATGTCGCCGAGCCGTTCTGCGGTTCGCCGACTGTCCATTTCCTTTGCCAAGTAGGTTCTTCCCCAAAGCTGGCATGCTGGAACTGTAGGGGAGCTAATGATCTACCCAGTGGCTCGCCGAGTGGTCTTGGTGATCACAATGATTGCCTTCCTTCAACTTCTTCAACTTTTTCACTCTTTTTTGCCTAGTAATGTCCTTGCCTTGCTCCTTAGCCTTCATTGCTGCAAATCAACACTTTCACATTAGTTTAGAGCATAAATTTCGCATTAAGGACACTTAAACTATTAAAACAAAGCCCTAAATTAGTAGAAAACTCAGACTCATCAATACCCCATGGAGAGATACTTGGTCGGATGAAACCTTTATCCAACAAATCTTTCAATTGTTCTTTCAAACTCCTTAAGTTCTACCAGAGCCATACAGTAAGGAAGAATAGAAATAGGTTGCGTATCTGGGAGAAGGTCAATACCGAAGTCTATTTCCCTTTCAGGAGTAATACCGGGTAAATCATCTCGGAACACTTCCGGAAACACATTAACAATGGGGACCGACTCAAGAGTAAGGGCTTGAGGATCCACATCCCTTTCCATAACTATATGGTAAATGCAACCCTTAGAAATCATTTTTCTAGCTTTAAGACAAGAGGCAAACTGACCCCTAGTCATAGAATGTTACCCTTTCCACTCTAGGATTGGCTCATTTGGAATCTTAAACTTGACTACACGAGTTCTATAATCAATAGAAGCATAACATGAGTGCAACCATTCCATAACAAGCATAACATAAAAATCTAGCAAATCAAACTCTACCAAGTCAACAAGAGTAACTCTATGGGACAAGGAAACATGACACTTTCTATAGACCCTCTTAACCACAATAGAATCACCAACATGAGTAGAGATAGAAAAAGGATCCAACAACACATCCGCAATAACATCCAAACCTCAGAGCCACATATAGCGTCACAAAGGACAAGTTAGAACCTGGATCAAGTAAAACATAAACATCAACTTGGATAACTTCAACATAGCGGTAACCACATCGGGAGAACCCTCTTATTCACCACGAGTCTAAAGTGTATAGAATGGGTTTTCTTAGGAGCATTGGAACCCAAACCATTGGGAAGAGCATTGGAGGAACCTTGATCAGAAAACCTTTGTTGAAATCTTGGACAACCATGTCCATCGGACCATGCATAAGAGAAATTACCATCACCAGTCTTCGCCATTTTTGTCTCCCTAGACTTTTCTTTAAGTTATCCTCTTCGATCTGTTCAGCATGAACCATGAGACAAGAAATGTACATTTCATTAATGAGCATGGTGGTAGGGAACTCTTTAACCACCCGTTCGGACACACCCAATATGAACTTACTCATCCTTACCCTTGAATCAGCAACCATTGTTGGAATATACTTAAACAATTGTATGAAATTCAAAGAATATTCCCTTACACTCATTCTTCATTGATGAATGTTGATAAAGTAAAGCATCTTTGCTTCTTTCATCTCACTTTTCCACCCGCGTTACTCCGTTAATCATCAAGACCTTATAAACCTCATCAATGAACTCTTGAGGATTTTCCTCAACCCTGGAACCATGTAACTCCAAAGGATTCATCCTAGTGAAGTCCTTCACTCTATATGCCGCCGTACCCACATTTGGGTTCATGGGAACAACAACCTCCAAATTGTCTTGGGACATCACGACTTGAGCCAACACTTGAAAAATAGCCCTAAACTATGTATTAGTCACTTGATTGGTCAAAGGATCGACCGAAACTTGAGGAGCTTGGGAAGAGCTTCTTGTTCCATAATCTCTCTCACATTGCTTCTAGTATAAGCTTTTAGAGTATACATATCCTATAGAGCATCAGATAAAGATTAGGAGACAAACCTTATAGAGCTAAACTGTATCGCACGACATTAGAGTTAAGAAAGAAGTGGAGTTTCCTAAACATCTTGTATCCTCTAATTCATAAATATGGCGCGTTTCACACTCAGGAATAAAAATCTACTCGATGTGGCTTATGAGACATCCTAGGAACATTCTAAACCTTGTGGTCTGATTAGCAAGTTTGTCACGACCCAAGGGTCCCCCCTAGATGTAACATGGGGTATAGGACCCCGAGGGAGCCCATACAAGTCACTTAGCATTATTAACATAAGAAATAGAACAATAGAAGTAAAGACATCATTTCAATTCCAATAGTTTTATAAAGAAAAGTGGAAGTCTAAACCACATGTCTCAATAGCTATCTAGTACAATAGAATAAAATTGGGCCTAGCCCATACAACATGTCCAAAACTAATAAATATGAAAGAAATTGAAAAAATAGAATACATCCTCAAAGATGAGGACTCACAAAAGCTGGGGAAACAATAGAAATCATGTTAAAAGAGGACATTTAATGGAATGCAATTGACTAAGCTAAAACATGATATAAAAGGGTTAGAAAACATAGGTCAGAAAATATGGTCAATGCAAGCTAACATCATTTGAACACATATGTGATACTTTTTGAAGTAACCTTAGTTCATTATTAATATGCGAAGTAGCCTTAACCGATATGGAGACCATGTGAGCTATAACATGATCCCCCGGTGTCTCCCACACCGAAAAGAGTTGTCCTACTTGCCAAGGTAAGGACCATAAGCTTCTAGCTTAGGTGGATCACTAGCTAATGTCTATCTAGAGAATCATCCAATAGCGGTACATAGGTAAGGGATAAGAAGATTACATCTACAAACCCGACCACTACTAACGGGAGAGCTTCCATCTCAATATCCTCTAAATGCTAAGAATAAATCCCATAGAATAGTCATTTCTTAGGTGTTCTTATTATCCCTGGAAGGGAACGTCATCTTTCCAATCAAAGCTAAGTCATCATCCATGGAAAGGTGTAACACCCCTAAAACCTATAAACTAAACTAGAGTTAAACGAAAAGATTAAAAATCATAAAATGACTCCCCATAGATTAGTAGACCATCTAGAGTTGAAATATGGGTTATAAGAGTCAAGGCCAAAGGGCAAGTGCCAAGGAAAAGGGGCCAAGCCAAAGCCAAAGGCCAAGGCTGACCCGAGCTTGGAGAACACTGCCTCCACTTCACGAGTGGGACCATGGATTGTGGTCCTCACCACGGGTCATGAAGGTGGCTCATGGACTTGCCTTGGCCATTAAGGAGTAGCTACCAAGTGGTGTAGCGACTACCTGAAGGCCCACGAGAGGGACCATGGCTCATGGAGCCCCTCGTGGATATGCCTTGGGCATTTGAGCTAGGGGCCCCAAGTAGCATAGCTACTGCCTCAAGGACCATGAGAGGGACCACAGGTCGTGGTATTGACCACGACTCATGGAGACCCTCGTGGGAATGCCTTGGGCATAGGAGCTTATGGCACCAAAATTCCTTGCCATTGCCCCAACCTTCGCGAGGAGTACCACCACGGCTCGTGAATGTGGATCATGACACCTGGGTGTGGTCAATTAATGAGGGTTAGTTAAGTCATTTCCTTTTTAATTCTAATTAAGGGCGGTCATTTTGTGTATTTTTAGGGGTACTATATAAGTGGTTTTAAGTCCAAATTCACCCAAAATAAGTCATTATACTCAAACACCCAAATCAAACAAAAAGTTCTCAATATTTCTCTCTCTAAAACTCAAAGAAGAAAAAAGGTAGAATTGGAGCTAGGGTTTGGAGGATTCAAGGCTTCGTCCTCAATTTTCTGGTAGATTCTTAATCAAGGTATGGTAGCTTTTCATCTATGGGTAGCTTTCACGCCTAGAGTCCCTTCAAAACTTGATTTCAAAGATTCCAATTTCCACCAAAACCTAGGGTTTCAAGCGAAGTCATGGGTTCTCTTTCAAAATGTTTTCAATGGTTGATTTATGATGGATTATAATTGAATTGATGATTTGGTATTGATTTATTATGAAATTCCCTCAAGAACCCATGAATTCTCCATATTGCTAATTTGTGAATTATGATGTGTGTTGATTGATTGTAGAAGCATGTCAATTTTGTTAGGTCTAAACTGAATTAGCTTATTGAATCATGATATTCCCTATGTCTAAATTATAATTCTAGATGTTTGGGTTGAATGTGATTTATGGTCCTTGAAGGGAAAATAATTAGCATTTATACATGTTTATGAAATTTGTGTATGAGCTTATGATTTACTTAGAAAGTGAGTATTTGGTTTGAGCGCCTAGGGCATTCTTTCATGAACATGGAACTTAAGCAAAGAATTAACATGATTTAAAGGTAATTATGCTTAGCACCGAGAGGATATTTATATGAGATGGAAGCTTTTATGATAGTGGAGTCGGGGTTCCCAGCTGGGTTCCTTTAACGCTAGTTTAGACTGGGTTCCCAAAGAAGGTATTCCATGAGATGGAAACTTTCTAACATAGTTGAGTCTGGGCTTCTAATAGAAATCTCCTTATCCCATAACTGTGTGCCCACATAGGTCTTTAGGTAGTGGATCCACCTAAAAGCTAATATATGAGTTCTACCTTAGGCAAGTAGGACACCTCTTTTTGGTGTGGGGGTAAGACACCGGATTCCATGTAGCTCACATGGTCTATGTCGGTTAAGGCTATATTTCCCTACATGACAAGGATATGAACTATGATATGAACATGATTATGAACTATACCTATGACTTCTTAAGAGGTACCACTTATCATGGGTGGGGGTATGGGACTCCATTTATGCATTGCACAAGTAGGCCTTAAGTGTAGTTGTTATGAGGTTCTCTTATGCTATGAAGACTTACGAATTATGTATGTATGACATGTGTTGTTGCTAAGAGTGACTTTACTTGCTACAAGCTATGAACATGAATGTTTCCTTGTCTATGAATGTTGGATATGGATGAGGTCAAGGTAAGATATGTCTGATGATGGTGACCTAAAAGTGGTACTTAGTATTAGGTAGGATTATGGGATCTTACCTATGTATTACACAAGTATAGCTTAAGGTTGCTTATGAGATGGTTTGGCTTATGTTTCTTCACTAATGTATATGATGACTTTTAAATTTGATAAAATGCATGGTTTCAACTAAATGTCCCGTTTGAGCATGTTTTAAGGATTTTTATGCATGACTTCCATACTTAGTACTTTTGTGCTAACCAATATTTTCTACTTTTTGTACAAAGTGTAGGTTTTGGTTGTTGAAGTGTACTTCTCCTTTTTGAGTAAAGCTTGTATTGATTCTTTGTATGCTTTTGGTGAGTCCTCATGGTTTGAGGACAAGACTTATTCATTTTTAGCTTATTTCTTACATTTTTGTTTGAGACTATGTTGTAAAGAGCTGTGACCATATTGAATTATTCATTGTATTAGATGGTTAATGAGACTATGTCTAGACTCCTAATTTGATTTTATGAAAAGACTTTGATTGTAAAGAGTTTTAATTCTGCATCATTTCTGTTACTTATGTTTATGATATGCTAAGGGCTTGTATGAGACCGCTTCGGGGTCAAGTACGCCGTGTTTCATCTAGGGGGTACCCCTTGGTTGTGACAAACATAGTAATAAGAGTACAATGTTTAGAATGATTCTAGGATGATGTCTCATTAACCACGTCTAGTAAAGTCTTGTTCATGAGTGTGAAGTGTGCCACACTTTTGAATGAGAGGCTATAAGATGCTTAGAAAATCTCACTTCTTTCATTACTATTTAGTTGTGCCTTATATTCTTAACTCTATGAAGTCCTTTTCCTAACCTTTCCCTTGTGTCTATTGGATATGAATACAAGAGAGGCAACCACAAGAAAGATGGAAGAGGAGAATGTGAATGAGGGAGTTCCTCCCAAAAGTCCCTAAGGTCCTCAAGAGCCTCAAGTTCCTCAAGCTCCTAATGATGAGGGGGCTATGACACGTGTGGAAATAAGGTCTGCTCCCCAAATAATGACCCAAGCCGTGACGGCCCAAGTCAACAGGGATACTAGGACTCAAGTGAACCCTAATGTAAGTACAACCGCTTCAAGGATAAGGGATTTCACTTGAATGAATCCTCCTATGTTCTATGGCTCCAAAGTGGAGGAGGACCCACAAGGGTTTATTGATGAAGTGTATAAGGTGTTTTATGGTATGGGATTGTCTCCACAAGAGAAGGTGGAACTAGCCGCCTACCAATTGAAGGATGTGCTCAACTATGGTATGAGAAATGGAAAGGTGAAAGACCCGTAGGAGTGGGTCCGGTAGATTATGAATTGTTTAAGTCGGTCTTCCTTGATAGGTTCTTTCTCCTATAGATGAGGGAACGAAAGATGCAAGAGTTCATAAACCTTAGACAATGGGGTTTGAGTGTGAAAAAATATTTCCTTAAATTCACCCAATTGTCTAAGTATGCTCCAACCTTAGTGGCGGACTCTAGGTCCAAGATGAAAAAAAATGTTATGGGGGTATCCAACTTGGTAGTCAATGAATGTTGTTCGGCAATGCTCATCCCAAGTATGAATATTTCACGTCTTATGGTCTATGCTGAACAAATTGAGGAACAAAAGCTCAAGCATGTGAATATGAAAGGGAAAATAGCTAGAAGTGGTAAGGGGAATTTTTCCAATAATAAGTCCGATGGGAAAGGTCGACAAAGGTTCAAGCATTGATTCTCTAATCAAGGATCCTCTAGTACTCCTAGGGTCAACAATGATAGGGTGCCCAATCCTAAACAACAAGGAGGTAATAGTGGTTGTTTTTATATTGCTAGGCCTCATTGTGCAAAATGTGGTAAAAGGCATGAAGGCAAGTGCTTAGTTGGCTTGGATGGGTGCTATGGGTTAAACATCAAGGTACGACCCCCCAAGGACCAACGAAGGCTCCTTGAGGAGGACCCTAATGCCTAACCTCCAAAGCTCCCCAAAACTGCCCAATCTAAAATTTTAGGGCCACCTACAGATGACACCTACGGCTAGTAGGTGGACCCACGCCCTATAGGTGGGGTTTGTGGATCAGGCCCCAAGATGAAGAGTTGCAGCCAACATCCACGGAACGGCAGGATGGGGCATCAATGCACCCATGATCTGTAGGTCTAAGGGTGTGGATTGCACCTGTATTACTGCCTAGGGACGGCCATTTAAGGGGCTAAGTGATAAATTCCAAATTAATTAGTTACGGGTTGGGGACGGTTTATATTGTTTTATTTACATATATAAACTATTTTAAGTCATTAACTACCCTTTACAACCCATAATTTCCCGAAAACTCCAAAATAGAAACCACCTCCTCTCCAAATAATTCTCTCTCTAGAAACCACCTTTGGAGAAGAAGAAGTTATGGTTTGGAGCTCAAGATTTCATATATTCTCCTCAATTTCGTGGAGTTTCTTCAATTAAGATATGGTAGTTTTCATCCTTGGTTAGTTTCCACCCAAGGAGTCCCTTCAAAACATGATTTCCAAGTTTCCAAAATCCTCCAAATGTTAGGGTTTCAATCTTAGTCATGGGTTCAATTCCTAAACCTTTTCAAAGGTTTAATTATAATGAATTGTGATTGAATTCATGAATTAATGTGTTTTTAAGATGGAATTTCCCTATGAACCCATAATTCCCCAAAAATACTAAATTTTGAATTGTGATTTGGGATTGATTGATTATGGAAGCATGTGTAGAGATTAAGTCTATATTGATTTATTTTATTGAATTATGTCATTATTCATGCCTAAATTGTAGTATTATAGGTGTGTTGGTGAATTGTGATTCATGGCCTTGAAGGGCAATGTATGAAGGATTGATCATGATGTTATGTATATGCATATGAATTGAAAGTAATGTTATCATGTCTGCAATGCATTTGTTTTATTATTAAAAGGTTATTCTCAACTATACACTTATGAATGAGGATGATATATGTGAAAGGTTTCTTCAATGTATTATTACATCTTGAATTGGTAGGCTTAGAGCATCCTCTTCTTGTGTAAATGAAAGTAATGTTGATTTGTGTACCTTGAATTGGTAGGCTTAGACATCCTCTTATTTTGTAACTAATGTATCTTGACGTAATGAACATAAATCGATAGGCCAATGACATTCCTTTCATAATGAGCCAATGAACTAATGTAGTGATTACTACCGAATCGATAGGCCAATGTCATTCCTTTCATAATGAGCCAATCAACTAATGTAATGATGACTCTTGATTCGATAGGACAATGATATTCCTTTCATAATGAGTCAATGAACTAATGTTATGAAGAATCTTGAATCGATAGGCCAATGTCATTCCTTTCATGAAGATTCAATAATCTATCTTAATAATGTACCATGAATCGATAGGCCAATGATATTCCCTTCATGTCTGCAACAATGTACCTTAGGTTGATATGCCAATGGACTTCCTCTCAAGTAAAATAATGTTAATCTGAATGAACTACTCTATGTAAGTGAAGAATTAGTAGCAAATGGATATGATAAGATGGAAGCTCTCCCCACGTTAGGTCGGGTTTCAATGAACATCTTTCTTATCCAATAACTATGTGGTTGTTAGTTCGTGGATCCACCTAAGCTAAAATGTTACCGGTCCTACCTTAGGGAAGTAGACAACCTATTTTCGGTGTGGGGGCAAGACACCGGATTCCATATTAATCTCACATGGTCTATGTCGGTTAAAGCTTATTCCCATCATGTGAGATACGTACTATAGTTTCTCAAGAGGTTCTATGAAGTGTGGGTGGTAGTATGAGATTCTATCCATGCATTGCACGAGTAGGCTTTGAGAGGGCTATGGTGTGATTTTCCAATGTCTAAATGTATAATGAATAAATGTGCTCTTAATGAAACTAATGAGAATGTTGACTTAAATGCTTAATGTAATGATGCATGATTTACTTCGATTGTATCATGAGATACTTTCCTTGTCATGACTTATGAAATGTATGTGTTCCTTATGCATGAGTATTGACTAAATATGAGAAATGAAGAATGGTAAGTTCATCTATGGTTCCCTCAAAGTGGTACTTAGTAGGAATAGTAGTATGGGATGTTATTCTTACATTGCACAAGTATAGATTAGGGTTACCTAAGGTGATGGTTCAAATATGATGAAATGTCTTGTATGTTGAATGTGATTGTATCTTAGGCCTTTTATACTAGATTTCATGATGTTTTCTCAAATTGGCATATAGCAAGGTTTTGAACCAAAATGTCTTTTTTAAGCATGGTTTTTCCATGACTATCATACTTAGTACATTTTTGTGTGCTAACCCATATTTCTACATTTATACAAAAGTGTAGGGTTTGAAGACATGATGTTCTATTCATGGAAGATGGGTTTCTAAGGAGTAAGGAGTCGAAGATTTGGTGAGTCCTCATAGTTTTGAGGACAAACCCACTATTCCCTTTATGTCTTTTATTTTATGTTTAGAGCTTTTATATGGGCTATGTCCTAAAGTGTTATTCAATTTGTTGTAGATAGTTTGAGACAAAGTATAGAAAGACTTCCGCTTGCTTTATGAAAACGACTTCGATTGTAAAGAAAAGTTGTAAATTCCGCACTATTTTTCCTATGCTTTTTTGTTCATGATATGCTATGAGGCTTGTATGAGTCTTTTCGTAGTGTTGTACTCTATGTCACGCTCAAGGTGTAGGCTCGGGTCGTGACAAACATGGTATAAGAGCACAAGATGTTTGCATGGTTTTAGGATATCTTAAACCACATCTACTAGAGTCCTTTTCATAGTGTGAAGTGCGCCACAATTATGAGTAGGAGGCTATTGGATGTTAGGAAAATCTCACTTATTTATTCTTCAAGTCGTGTTATAGAGTTTAACTCTATAAAGTCCCTCTCCTATTCCTTATTTGGTGGTCTTTAGAATATGACAACTTGAAGGGGTTATTCTACAAGGATCAAGGGTGAAAAAGGTTAGTAGTGATGCCAATTATGGCTATGTGACTAGATAGGATTTGATATGGTATATTTAGATGAAATACATTGTCATAGATGGGCTGCTTTATGGTTATGTGTAGTGTTGAAAGATTTGATGAATAAGGTGTTTTCGAAATACCTAGGTGTGTTGGGAGAGTAGACTCTTTTAAAAGAGGGAAGAAGTGTAATTCACCTTGGTTTAGAATCATCTTGTGTGATGAGTGTGATGGTTTAGTGATGACTTGCTCCGACTTAGAATTGAAAGAAATGATGCTTAAAAGAGTTTGTAAAGGCTTACTCCCAAGGGGGAGGTGATGTGTTGAGGTAGCAAGGTCATTGAGTATCCTTGATGTTCATGAGTTATGTTTGCTTGAAATTCTCACGTTAAGAGGTGTAGTGAGTTTTAGAAGTTTAGACCCAGTTTGGTAGACTCATATGAGACCTTGAGTGGTGTTGGTAAGGTTGTTTGTGAGCAACAGTTTCTTAATGAGAACCTCCCTAGTTTAGAATTACCGGTTGGGATGTTAAAGAAATAGAAGAGTAAAGAGGTTTCTTCCATTCAAAATGTTGAGGATTGGTGTCCCAGTGAGGGTTTTAGTAAAGGATGCTACTAGAGTTGACAAAGGAGTTCATCCGGATGAAGGCACCGGTATGTTGATAGTTCCTTATGGTTATGAATGTTGTATTAAGGTCCCTATGCTATTTCATGTTAGCCTTAGTATGGGTTTACTCCTAAGGAGGAGATGGTATGGTTAGAAAGTAAGGTTGTTGAGTGTTCTGATATCCTTATCTCTTTCTTTCTATTCCTATTCAAGCCTAAAACAAAGTGTCCCTTTTTTGGATTGTTTCATATTTTTGAGTCATGTGTGATTATGTGTTTCCATGGCCTCCTTATGTTATGTCTGTTCTTGACGAATTAATATTTGAATGAGAAAATGAGTTTTTATGATTTATGTTTCTCATGTTGATGTGCATTTAGTATGAGTTGTCTATATGCTTCATTAGGTGAAATGTTGAACATGCCTAAATGTGCTTTTAAGAGTAATTGCATAATTTGCTTAATGATGTTATTATGAGCACGGTTTGAGTTGGAGAAGGTAATTCCTCCAATGAAATGACAAATGTTGAAGTTTTCATGCATAATGGGTTTGTAGATGTAGTTCCTACTTCCTTGTGTTACTTTGACTATATTTGAGATGGAGTTGATGTTTCCTCCTAGTTTTGTGCATTGCTTATGGTATTCATGCATGATGGGCTGCTAGTCTTGAGTCTTTATTTTTGTAAAATGTTTAAAGTGTCATTCGAGGATGAATGTTCCCAAGGGGGAGATAATGTAACGACTCGAAAACCTAGTAGGTGAAACTAGAGCCTAACGAGTATGTTGTTGAGTTTGATGTGGGGTTTTATGTTGTAAAATGAGTTCCCGGGCTTAGTTTGAGGGGTTTATGGGTTAAACGTCAAGGTACGACCCCCCAAGGACCAACCAAGGGTCCTTGAGGAGGACCCTAAAGCCTAACCCCCAAAACTCCCAAAAACTGCCCAAGCTACCATTTTAGGGCCACCTACGGATGGCACCTATGGCCAGTAGGTGGACCCACACATCGTAGGTGGGGGCCATGGGTCAGGTCCCAAGATGAAGAGTTGCAGCCACCATCCATGGACCTGCAGGACGGGGCGTCAATGCAACCATGGTCCGTAGGTCTAAGGGCGTGGATGGCACCTGTGTTGTTGCCTAGGCTCGGTTATTTAAGGGGCTAAGTGATAAATTCCAAATTAATTAGTTACGGGTAGGAGACAGTTTATATTGTTTTATTTCACCTATATAAACTATTTTAAGTCATTAACTACCCTTTACCACTAATAATTTCCCCAAAACTCCAAAATAGAAACCACCTCCTCTCCAAATAATTCTCTCTATAGAAACAACCATTGGAGAAGAAGAAGTCAAGGTTTGGAGCTCCAGATTTCATCTTTTCTCTTCAATTTCGTGGAGTTTCTTCAATTGAGGTATGATAGTTTTCATCCTTGGTTGGTTTCTATCAAAGGAGTCCCTTAAAAACATTATTTCAAAGTTTCCAAAATCCCCCAAAAGTTAGAGTTTCAATCTTAGTCATGGGTTCAATTTCTAAACGTTTTCAAAGGTTGAATTATGATGAATTGTGATTGAATTCATGAATTAATGTTGTTTTAAGATGGAATTTCCCTTTGAACCATGATTCACCCAAAATACTAAATTGTTAATTGTGATTTGGGATTGATTGATTAATTATGGAAGCATGTGAAGAGATTAACTCTATATTGATTTTGTTTATTGAATTATGTCATTATTCATGCCTAAATTGTAGTATTATAGGTGTGTTGGTGAATTGTGATTCATGGCCTTGATGGTCAATGTATGATCGATTGATGTATGATCATGATGTTATGTATATGCATTTGAATTCAACGAAAGTAATGTGATCACGTCTACAATGTAATTGTGTTATTATTAAAAGGTTATTCTCAATTATACACTTATGAATGAGGATGATATATGTGAAAGGTTTCTTCAATTTAATGTTACATCTTGAATTGGTAGACTTAGGGCTTCCTCTTCTTGTGTAAATGAAATTAATGTTGATTGATGTATCTTGAATTGGTAGGCTTAGGGCATCCTCTTCTTGTGTAAATGAAAGTAGTGTTGATTGATGTATCTTGAATTGGTAGGCTTAGACATCCTCTTCTGGTATAACAAATGTATCTTGACTTAATGAACATGACTGGATAGGCCAATGGCATTCCTTTCATAAATGATGAATGAAATTTTCTAATGCTTTGTCTTGAATCGATAGTCCAACGACATTCCTTTCATAATAATGAACATGACTGGATAGGCCAATGGCATTCCTTTCATAAATGACGAATGAAGTTTTCTAATGCTTTGTCTTGAATCGATAGTCCAACGACATTCCTTTCATAATGAGCCAATGATCTAATGTAATGATGACTCTTGATTCAATAGGCCAATGGCATTCCTCTCATAATGAGCCAATCAACTAATGTAATGATGACTCTTGAATCGATAGGCCAATGACATTCCTTTCATAATGAGTCAATGAACTAATATAATTATGAATCTTGAATCGATAGGCCAGTGGCATTCCTTTCTTGAGGATTCAATGAGCTATCTTAATAATATACCATGAATCGATAGGCCAATGGCTTTCCTTTCATTTGTGCAACAATGTACCTTGGGTCGATAGGCAAATGGCATTCCTATCAAGTACAATACTGTTAATGTGAATGAACTACTCTATCAGAATGAAGGCTTAGTACCGAGTGGAAATGGTAAGATGAAAGATCTCGCCACGTTAGGTCTGGTTTTAATGTTCATCTTTCTTATCCCATAACTATGTGCCCACATAGGTTATTAGGTAGTGGATCCACCTAAGATAAAATGTTACCGGCCTGACCTTAGGCAAGTAGACCACCTCTTTTCAGTGTGGGGGCAAGACACCGGATTCCCCGTTAAGCTCACATGGTCTATGTTAGTTAAAGCTTATTCCCATTATGTGAGATACGTACTACAGTTTCTCAATAGGTTCTATTAAGTGTTGGTGGTAGTATGGGATGCCATCCATGCATTGCACGAGTAGGCTTTAAGAGGGATATTGTGTGATTCTCCAATGTCTATGTCTAATGAATGAATGTGCTATTAATGAAGCTAATGAGAATGTTGACTTAAATGCTTAATGTAATGATGCATGCTTTACTTGGATTGTATCATGAGCTACTTTCCTTGTCATGACTTATGAAATGTATGTTCCTTATGCATGAGTATTGAATAAAGATAAGAAATGAAGAATGGTAAGTTCATCTACGGTGACCTCAAAGTGGTACTTAGTAGGAATAGTAGTATGGGATGCTATTCTTACATTGCACAAGTATAGCTTAGGGTTACCTAAGGTGATGGTTCTAATGTAATGAAATGTCTTATATGTTGAATATGATTGTATCATATGCCTTTTATACTAAAGTTCATGATGTTTTCTCAAATAAACATATAACATGGATTTTAACCAAAATGTCCTTTTTAGGCATGGTTTTTGCATGGCTATCATACATAGTACTTTTTTGTGTGCTAACACATATTTCTACATTTTTTACAAAAGTGTAGGGTTTGGAGACTTGATGTTCTATTCATGGAAGATGGGTTTCTAAGGAGCAAGGAGTTGAAGATTTGGTGAGTCCTCATAGTTTCGAGGACAAACCCACTATTCCCTTTATGTCTTTTATTTTATGTTTGGAGCTTTTGTATGGCTATGTCCAAAAGTGTTATTCAAAGTGTTGTAGATGGTTTGAGACAAATTATAGAAAGACTTCCGCTTGCATTATGAAAATGACTTCGATTGTAAAGAAAAGTTTTAAATTCACACTATTTTTCATATTCTCTTATGTCCATGATATGGTATGAGGCTTGTATTAGGCTTTTCAGAGTCTTGTACGGCATGTCACCTCCGATGTATAGGCTCAGGTCGTGACAAATGTAGGGTTGACAGATTTGAGTTCCAATCTTCAAGTTAGGTTTCTAAAGAGCAAAATAGTTGAATATTTGGTGAGTCCTCATAGCTTCGAGGACAAACCCACTGTTTCCTTTATGTATTTTATTTTCATGTTGAGACTATTGTAAGGAATGTGTCCCAAATGTTTTTAATTCAAGTTGAGTTTTGATGGTTTGAGACAAAAGTGTAGTAAGACTGCCCCTTGCTTTTATGAAAGACTTCGAATGTATGGATATAACTTTTTAAAATTTTAGTAATTTTATATTATCTTATGTTATGATATGCTAGGGGCATGTATGATACCCCTTCGGGGTCAAGTACGCCATGTTACATCTAGGGTGTTCCCCATGGTCGTGACAGTTTCAAGGTATGATTACTACAAGGGCAAATGCAAGGAGAAATGAGGAAGAAATTGTTGATCATGCGGTTTATCCCTAAGCTCCTCCTTAAGCTCTGGTTGATCTTCTAGTTGAGAATGTTACTCATGCAGAGTTTAGGCCTACTATCCAAATGTTGTCTCAAGCCATGATGGTGCAAGTCAATAGGGAAGTGGTAGCACCGGTTAATCCGAATGTTAATTTTGCGGCTTCAAGAGTTAGGGATTTTATTAAGATGAACCATCTGGAGTATTATGGATCCAAAGTGGAGGAAGATCCTCTAGTGTTTATTGATGAGATTTATAAGGTGTTTGATATCATGGGCGTGACTCCGGTAGAGAAATCGGAGTTAGCCACTTACCAATTGATAGGTGCAGCACAATTTTTGTGTGATCAATTGAATGAGAATAGACCGGTAGGAGCGGGTCCAATAGAGTGGGAAGTGTTTGAGTTGGCATTTCTTGATAGGTTCTTTCCCCTAGAGTTGAGGGAGGCTAGGATGCAAGAGTTTATTAACCTTAAGCAAGGTAGTATGTGTATTAAGGAGTATGCCTTGAAATTTACCCAACTATCCAAGTATGATCCAACTTTAGTGACATATTCAATGGCTAAGATGAATAAGTTTATGATTGGAGTGTCCGACATAGTAGCAAAAGAATGTCATACGATAATGCTTATTGGTGATATGGATATCACACGCCTTATGGTTTTCTCCCAACAAATTGAGGAGTCAAAACTCAAGGAAGAGAGTTATAGGGAGAAACAGAGGTTTAGAATGGATGATGATAAGTCCTTTTGTGATGAGTCTTACGAACAAGGTGTTCTTAGGTTTAGACAAAATTTCCCTGGGAAAGGGTCCCCAAACATTCCTAGATTCAACAAAAAAGGGGTTCCTAACACTAAGCCTCAAGGAGCTAGTAGTCGGGTTCTATTTATGGGGGCGAATGCCAAATGGGTTCTAATGTTTGTTTTGGGTGTGGTGAGTTGGGAGGCATTGCCCTAAAGTTTCTAGAAATGAAGGGGATAGTCGTCGTAGGTCCCAACCCTACCCTTCCGCCAGTCCAATTGGTTTGGGTGGGAGTGATCCAAAGAAGAATAGGTCTTAAGCTCTCCAAGCTAGAGGTGGACAAGAGTGACCTCCTTATGTTGCTACCAATATGTGTTTTTATGCTTAATTTGGATTCCGGTGTTTCTTGTCTTTTATGACTTGATAGATTTTATATGATAGACTTTGAATGGGATGCATTGTTGTCTTATATTATTGATGATAGAACCCTACTTGACCATTTTGAGTTTTTGGGTAAGTTGAAAGATTTGATGAAGAGGGTGTTTAGAAAATACCTTGGGATGTTCAATGAGTAGCCTTGTCTAAAGGGTAGTAATGTAATTCACCTTGGTTTAGAATCCTCTTGTGTGAAGAATATGAATTTTTAGTGATGACATGTTCTAACCTTAGAATTGGGAGTATTGGTGCTTAGAAAGTCCACCTAGCCTTACTCCCAAGGGGGAGATGGTGTGCCTAGATAGCAAGATCATTCTATGTTTATAAGTGCCCAAGATTTCTTTATGTTCTTGTTCATTAAAAAGCTTAGGTCTTGATACAAATGATTTATGTGCATTGGTTTTCCTTATGTTGTAGTGCATTGAGTAGAGTTGCCTATATACTTCATGAAATGAATTATTAAGCATGCCTTATTTTAGAGCTGGAAGATACCTCCTTAAATAAATTCTCTTGAGAGTATATTGCATATAGGCTCCATGAGTGTATGTTTAACATGTTTTAGCTAAGAGATGGTAGTTCCTCCTTGAATATGAGTAGAGGTTGAATTTTATGCATGTTGGGTTATTAGATGAAGTTCCTACTTTGTTGTGTTGCATTGAGTGTGTTTATATTGGAGTTGAGGTTTTCCTCCTTTGTTTATGTGCATTTATATGAGTTGCATGCATGATGGGCTGCTAGTCTAGAGTCATTTCCTTTAAGAAGTGTTTAAAATCGCCATTCGAGGACGAATGTTCCCAAGGGGGAGATATTGTAACACCCAAAAACTAGTAGGCTAAACTAGAGCCTTATGTGAGGGGTTCTAGAGCTTGACGTGAGGGTAAGAGTCATAGAACTTCTCGGCTACACAAAGATTTGATAAATAGCGGAAATGGCAATGAGGTTTGATTTTGTTTTGCCCTCATAGCAATCTTTTGTGCAATAATAGACCCCAAATTCGACTTCTCCCGGTCGATGATATACCCTAGAAGATACCGAGAACAAATATATGTTGATAAAAAGAATTTTAACGAATTCATTCTGCAACCTCAAACTCAAAGAATAAATACAAAAAAAACTCATTCTGATTTGTTTGTTCCTAAAAATATTTATTGTCTAGATGTCCTAGAGAATTGAGAATTCAAACTTTTTTTAATTCTTTGAATTCAAATTTTGTCAATAAAAATTCAGTATTTTGCAACAAAACCAATGGCTTCCCATACTTAGAATGAAGGGATTAGGGTTAGAACGTCAAGGTACGACTCCCTAAGGACAAACCAAGGGTCCTTGAGGAGGAGGCTAGGACTGCCCTAAAAGCTGCCAAAAAATAGTCCAACCACGATTGGGGACCCATGTCTGTAGAGGGGTCCACGCCTAGTGGATGGCCTCGTGGGTCAGGGTCCCAAACTTACACTTGCAGACCACCATGCCCTGTGGGCGTGGTCTCGTGCGTGAGGCAGTAAAGGTCTTTAGGCTGGTTAAGTTTTGGCTTAGGGAACTTTCTAGAATTAATTATTTTTAAAGTGGTGGCGTTTTATATAATTTTAGACCACCTATATAAATATATTAGACCCTTAATTAAGTGATTCCAAATCATTATTTCAATACACCAAAAGAGACCAAATTCCCTCCAAGAAATTCTCTCTCTAGAAAACTAAAGAAGAAGAAGATGGTCAAGCTAGGTCAAATTCCCCCATTGTTACAAGCTTTCTAGAATTTATAATCAAGTTATGATATCATACTCATCCATGGATTCTTCCATCCATGGAGCCTCCTAGAGTTCCCCCAATTGTGAAGATGAATCCCCAATTCAAGTAAGGGTTCCTTCCAACATTGTGGGTTAAGTTTACTATGAACCCAATTGAGTGGATATTTCTTCTTTATGATTGAATTAGTATTGAATCATGCTATTATGATGATATTATATTTTTTCCATGGCTAACCCTAGTCTAATTGATGAAATTGAAGTAATGTGAATTTATGCCTTGTGAAAGGAAATTGAGGATTTATAGATGATGTCCTAGAATTGATGTTATGACTAGTAATTGTTTAAGAATAGAAGAATTTAGACAAGAATTGAATTAGGTTATAGTATAAATTATGGATCATTACAAGTAAAGATTGAAGTTGAACCTTTATGATGATTTATGACTATAATCACATAATAATGAAGGATGTGATTAGAATGCCTTGAAATCTAGGTATGTATGATTGTAAGTAGTAAAGCTGTGAGAGTAAGGCTTCTAGTCATGAATGTTTATCACTAGGTTTTTGAGAATAAAGTCGATATGATGAACTATGCCTGTCAAGACCCTAAGAGTGAAGCATATATGATAATGGTAGACTATTAGATAGAATGGTAGTGGTAGGACTTTACCCACCTAATCTACCTCATGATGTTTGAATGTATGAAGTTATACAATCACATGAGTTACGATGATATTCATGTCTATTGTAGAATTCTAGATATGATGATTAAAGGAAATTTAAGAAACCTCAAGGAGGTAAAGTATGAGATTTATGCATGTTTTATAAAATTTATGTATATGCTTAAGAACACTTTGAGAGTAAAGTGTCTATAATTATGATATGTTGTTGTGTTGTAAATGGTAATTCTCACACACATACTTATGCATGAATATGATACGATATGAAAGTTTCTCTCACATAGAATGATTCTAGGTTGAAAGGCTTACTCACCTAAAATCAATGTAAGTCCAAGGACTATGAAATGTTATGAGACTTGTGGTGATTCTTCCAAAGACCTTTGTATGAGTGGGATGTGAGCTGGCTTCCCCTATCCTTAAATATATAATCATAAGGAGATTACCTATGACATGATATGAGAAGTGTCTGGTGACTACCCTTAAAATATAACTTCTATAGTAAGATAGTAGGTGAATACCCATTAGCCTTTATGTTTATCATGGAGGCGAATACCTACGATCCTCATGTAATAATGTGGAGGCGAATACCTATATCATATAATGGTGGGGCATGGAGGCGAATACCTATGACTATACATGTAAAGTAGGAGGTGAATACCCATTTGGCTTGTATGATAGACATAGAGAGGTGAATACCCACTGGCCATTATGATAGACACAAAGAGGTGAGTTCCCATGTCTTAATCATAAGTAAAGAGTAATATGAGCATGATTAGTTTGGATTGTAGCTTGCAGAACTCTTCCAATACATGCATGATTAGAGTTGATTTCCCTTTTCTATGAGAAATAAGTTAACTATGACAATAAGAGATGATAAATATGAATGAAGAGCCTAAAGTGTCTAGCTTAGCATGGGTGGGATTATGGGGTCTTATTCATGCATTGTACAAGCTTTCCTTGAGGTGACTCATGAAGTGCTTCTCTTATATGTTGTATGTTTAGCTTGGATTGTATCTATAGTTGCTTTCCTTGATATGTTTGACTAAAGGTGAAGGCTCCCTTGTCTATGAGAATTTTGTTAATGATGAAATCCTAAGAGGGTAAGTATGATTATGATGACCTAAAAGTGGTACTTAGTGTGGATAGGATTATGGGGTCTTATTCATGCATTACACAAGTATACTTTGAGGTTACTTGACAAGTAGCTCTCTTATGTTGTGAAGATCTAAGGATTTACTATGTTTATGAACATGATGTATCCCTTATGTTGTGGATTATGCCTTATGTTGAGTAATGTTTATATTATTCTTATGTTGGAGATTTTGCTTATGACTATGTTGTTGTCTCTTATGTTTATGGAATATATCTTGTGATGGACTAACTCTTATGTTATGTTCTTATGATATTATTCTAGATATCATATTTAGTATATTTTGTACTAACGCATACTCTTGCCTACATTCTCATCAAATGTAGGGTTTGGTGATTTTGAGTTCCATTCTTGAAAATAGGTTTCTAGAAGTGCAAGGAGTTGAAGACCTGCTGAGTCCTCATAGCATTGAGAATTTGATCACCTTTCGTTTAATTCTTTCTCTTATGTTTTGAGAATATTGTATGGGATGTGTCCAAAGAGTTATTCAAAGTTGTTTTAGATGGTTTGAGACAGGTGTAGTAACGCTTCCGCTTTTGTTTTATAAAGACTTTGATTGTATGGAAAATATTATAAAATTTCCGCACTTTTTAATAATCTTATGTTATGATATGTTAAGTTGTTTACATTTAGTCCTTCGGGGTTTTATGTGCCATGTTTCATCTAGGGTGTACCCCTAGGTCGTGACACGATACTTGAGAACTATTGTTGGCCCCAAGCAAATCCTTTTCCTGACTCAATACTCACTGGAAGACTAACTCAACAACAAAAATCTCAAAACAAGCTCAACTCATAAGATATCATAAACAAAATAGTGTACTCAAAAATCTCATATTAACATAATTGTTCAATTCACAGTATTTAAAACATCAGAAAGGATATGGAAGAGACTCATGAACTACTACTATCTATCTATCAAACATCTAATAACTATGATAAAAGTTGGGACAAGACCCACTGTCACGACCTGAGCCTATACCCTGGACGTGGCCGACACTCAAAAACCATTGCTGGTTCCAAGCAATCCCTCATCCTGGATAACTACAAGTGGAAGACTAACTCAAGCATACATAAGCTTATAACTAAATTAAATTTATAGAACTCCAATAGCGAACTTTAAGAAAGTCTGAACAATACTCAAAAGAAAGTAAATACAAAAAACACTTCAACTCTTTCTATCTATGAAGCCTCTACTAATACAGAAACATATCGGGACAAGACCCGCGCCATCTCAATACCCGTATCTTCATCATGAAACGATGCAGGCCAAATGGCTCAGTAAATGAAATGTATGAGCGTGTAAGGGAAATTATAAAACATAAACCTAAGCTTGAACTTGATAAAAAGGAAAGATACTTGCATCTTCTCCACTCACTCAACAAAACTCAACTCAAAAATAATATACTAAACTCAAAGATATCTGATGAGTCCATAAGTTGAACTCATCTGGGGCTATATTTTAGTAGAAATTGTGTCCTCAAATGCTCATTTTACCTCAATATCTGATGAAAGCCCTTAAGTTTCAGGTATTTGAAGTTTGAAGGATAACATGGACACTACGTCGCAAAAAGGAACGAAAAGGGCAGAAAAGAACGAAGAAATGAAGGCGTGAGGATCGCCGAGATCATTTGGCGAGCCACCGAGGGTCCTACTTCATCTTTTGTTCCAATGTGCTGAGCCCTGAAGGAAAGGACCACGTCGGCGGGAGAAAGGGAGCAATCGGCATATCACCAAATGACACAGAGCACGACGATGCTGAAGGTTGGTGCAAGACGGTGACGAACTACACCAAAGGGTGAATTGTCGAGTTGATCGGCGATTTTGACTAATGACACCGAATGATCCACTACAGCACAAATCTGTAATAACTATAAATACTATTTAGAGTTGTAGTGTTTAGGAGGAACCATTATTATAATTTACATATAGAATAGTACTTTTTGGATATTCTTTGCTCTAAGTTTAAGAGGGTTTTGGAGACTTGAAGAAGAAGAGGATTTCATCTTCTAGATTTTGAGTTGGGTCTCTTGGATTCTTCATTCTTGGCCTATAACAAGACATAAATCTTCATACCCATTGAATGCAAGCTTATTTAGGTATAAATTTCTATCTCTTGATGTGGTTAAAATTGTTGTTGGGTCTTGCTTGTTGATAGATTAGATGTAGTTTAATGGTGATTTCATCTAGTAGTTGTATATGAATCTAATGAATTTGTAGTTGCAAATACAAGTTTATTTATGTGTTTTCAGCTTGCTCGAGAGAGAATTTGTAAAACTAAGACTACTAGATTGATGGCCTACGGAGTGGGTCGACATGAGGTTCAGCTCGAGAGAGTGAGCCCTAGTCCCATATCCTAACACTCAGCTCGAGAGAGTGAGTTGGGTAAGGCGTAGGCTGGTCTTCATGCGGCAAGTGGGTGTCCGAGAGGAACCCATTTGAAACAGGGTAAGTTACTCTAGAGAGAACTTATTTCCACATAAAGTTTACCCTAGTCACTATTACTCTATAAATTTTCTATCGAAAGCATGTACCCAATAATTTAGATTAACCCATATTCCGGACAAATCCCTAGAATCCCCCTCTTATTATTTAGAAACTCTTGTTGATTTTGCTGTTTTTTTACTTACTTGTGACAAAACCCCTATTGTTAATTGACACATTTGTGTCCCCCCTCTTTAATTCATAATGTTTTTACTCGTTAATGTCTTTAGCTACGACTAGTAAGAACTAAATTTTATTTTTCTATA
Organism: Solanum verrucosum; assembly: GCF_900185275.1. Lineage (NCBI taxonomy): Eukaryota > Viridiplantae > Streptophyta > Magnoliopsida > Solanales > Solanaceae > Solanum > Solanum verrucosum. The sequence goes on from NW_026020223.1 coordinate 149,574, forward strand.
AATTCTCAAAACCACTCTCTTGGGATAATCCCAACCCTTTTTCGGGTTACTAAACTATTGTACGATCGTAGACACTTGCATATGAAGTTGTGTCTTGGTTACACAAACATCAAAATGGCGCCGCTGCCGGGGAGTGGTGTTATTTGAGAATTTTTAGATTAGTAGAATTTTTTTTTCTTCTTAGTTGTAGTTTACTTACCTAATTTTTAGTTTTGTCTAGTTTGTTTATGTGTTAAGACAGAATAATGAGTATACATGACGGAAATGGTGAACCAATGGAGCACCTCCCAATAGAAGTGATGAGGTTCAGGGATCGCATCTTTACTTTCAAGCGTCTAGACGGAGAACTTTTTCATGAGTCGTGGCCAAGGTTTAAAACACTATTAATGCAATTCCCAACTCATGAGATCCCCAATCTAGTTATACTAGAATGCTTATATCGGAGTCTAAATCCTAGAAATAGAGGATTAATCGATCGACTTATCCCAGGTGGCGTTGAGAGATACTCTTGTGAGACCGCATCAAAACTCTTTGACCTTGTGGCTAAAACCAACAAGGATACTAAGAAGGACCAGCAATTGATCATCTTGCTGGGTCAGATGGATAACTTGACCCAAATGGTCGAGGAACTGGAGGTAATGTCCAAAGAGAAGAGCAAATGCATGCCACTTACCAAGCAAGGAAGATCTATGGACATTGAAAATAAATATATCAAGGATATGTTAGTAACCATTTTCCAAAAGCTAAATGAGCAAGATAGAGTGCTATAGGAGATAAGGAAAAATGTAGAAGTGCTAAACCAGATGAACGGTTCTCACTCTAGATCTATCTAGTTAATTGAAACTCTCTTTGGTCATGTAATGCCTCATCTCCATCAGGCACAAGGCAAGGGGTTGCCAAATTATGTTTTGGCTAACCCCAAAAGTGAAATTTAGGTGCTAACCCGCGTCGTGCCACGACGTTAACTAAGGCGCTGTTTGGGAGGCAACCCAAAATCCTTAACTACTTTAATTTCGTTATTTTTGAAATAAAGGTGTTTTTATTTTGTAGGATTGGCCATGAAAAGTTTGTGAAAAGTACAGGATAAATTACACAAGTCCAGTTGGCGAATCGCCGACCGCTACAAAGACCGCCGTTTGGACCCTCACTTTGACTGAGGGTCCTGTATAACTCAGCGAGATAGATGAACACTCAGCGGATCGCCGAGTAGCAAATCAAATCCAACTAATGTCGCCGAATGGGTTAAATTTGGGTGGTTTTTATAAAGCCACGGGGTTTGACTTTAAACCTTTTTCATATTCTCTCACTCTCGATTTCTACAAAATCGTACCTACTTAGTATTTTCAGAATTTTTGGAATTCGTAAGTATTTTGGCTTCTGTAGTAGTGCTTGGATTTGTAATAACATGTTGCTTAGCATCACAGTCTCGACCTAATCTGCCTAAAAGGTTGGTTCTCCAAACCCTACATTTAATTGTGATATTTATGCTCTCATTGCAAGTAATTTTATCCTATGTCGTGTGATGCACCTTTCTGATGAATTTAGACTATTCAGCGTGCTGAGACGAGCTCGTCGAATCACTTGGCGGTTCACAAAATTACCCCATCTCACCTTTAATTTCATGTTGCTTGTAATTAGTGTTCTGTAACTTTTAGCCATAAATCTTGATCACCGAAATCAGTCGGCGACTCACCGATCTATTCGGTGAGTCTTTCTGCAATTGTGTTTCTCTGAATTCCATTTAGTTGTTTTAACTTCTTCCGAATTCTTTGCAGAAATAGCTAGATCTAAAGTTGCAAGAAGAAGCAAGACACCTCAAAGTAGAACCAAAAGGATTACAATGAACGAGGATGCAGATGCATTCAGAAGCAAAGTTGCTAAACTTTCCATAATTGGCGAAAAAGGGAAGGGAAAACACAAGGCCCTTGAATTAGATGCAAGCAATGAAAATAATGGCTTTTATAAAAATGACCCCAACCAATCTAAAAGCGAAGGTGTAACTTCTGATGAGGATGATCTGTTAATAGCACAGAGGGCTGAGCAACGAATTAAGAAGCTGAATGATTCATCCGGGGCAAGGACTCCACAGCCTAAAACTACTACACCTCTAGTTCCAGAGCAGACAATAGTAGTAGCACCTCCAGTACAAGGTCCTCAGCCTAAACAACGAATCGAGTAAAGGCTGAGGGGCTGAGGACAATTCTGGAAGAAAAGCATCTGTACATAGATGGAGTCATAGATAGATACCCAGAGATAATGGAGTGTCTGAGATACCACATGTTACAAATCTTCACCAAACCCCGTGGCCATTATATTCCAAACTAGGTATGAGAGTTCTAGAGTGCATGTAGTGCACTAATACCCAAGCAAAAGCAAGTAGCAGGATCCTTCAAAGAAGTTAGCTATGTGGTTGTCAGAGGTAGGAGGGTGAAGTGTGATAATGAGGAAATCAATGCAGTCTTAGGCATGCCCATAAATATTGGGGATCACTGCCAGTACTTGATCAGAACAAAGAAGCTAGATGAGATGAAAAAGTGGTTAGCCCCACTAATTGCAGATGAAACTCCCTAGTTGGCGGCAAAAGGAGTTTCGATTGAAAAAAAAAAACTAAACATAGCCGCAAGGTTCTGCTTTGGTTTTATCAACAACACAATTATGCCATCCCAAAATGAGTCGATCCTTTGCCTTGCTAAGGCAGCTTGCCTGGGTTGCGTCATTGAGGAGACTCAGATAAACTTGGGTACAATCATTGCTTCAGAGATACTCATGCGTGCAAGACATAGCCGAACCTCACTTCCAAATCCAGTCTTGATCAGATAATTACGCAAACGAGCCCAAGTGCCTCGAGATGTCAAGAAGGATGTAGAAGTGATGCCCACTGCCTCTACTGATATCCGGAGGATCGAAGCCAAGTACCTTAAGGATCAGGTAGAAAGGAAAAAGGCATCATCGGTGGAGTTAGTAAACATAAAATCATTGCTTGGAGAGGCACCTCTGCCTACTCCGACCCCTGGGCCTTCATGTAAATCCATTGCCACTGTTACTCCCGCTGATTCTCCAGGTTCTTTTGCCGTTGCACTATCGCCAAGACCCACTACTGTTGCTACTGATTCCCGAGTTCCACTCACCCGGGCATCCCTACTCCGGATGGGGCAGTTGGCCCTTTCTGCTGATCGTTGAGCTGCTAGCCTAGAGGCCTTTGTTCCAGGCATGATCCATATTGTCCTAACTGATGTTGTGACACCTCTGAGCACTACCATTGATGCCCTAGCGGCTAGGATAGTGGTGTGTGAGCACAACCAAGTGTCCACAGAGGAGGTGACGGCTCTAAAAGCCGCCATTGCTGAATAGCGAAAAGATGTACACCACCTAAAGGCCACGATGTGTCCATGGTCTTTGGAATAGTAGAGATGCCACACACACCGATGACAAAGCAACTCATCTCATCCCTTGGGTTAGAAACCAAAGAGGGGGCATATTTGGACAATTTAGAGAATTTCAAGTAGTATTCTTAGACACCCATACCTCCTTGGCAAAGGTTGATGAACTCCTCAACTTTGGCTTCCCTCTTCTCATGGGGAAAGAACCTATCAACGAAGGCCTTCATGAATACTTCCCAACTTATGGGACCCGCCCTTAAAGGCCTATTATCTTTCAATTGCGTGTGCCACACTTGGGCCACATCTTTCAATTGATACCCGGCCAACTCGGCTTTCTCAATAGCAGTGACCCCCATAGCCTCCACTATCTTATAGACCTTCTTAAAAAACTCTTGTGGGTCTTCATTCATTTTGGAACCCAGGAAGATAGGAGGGTTCATCCTAGTGAAATCTCTCAACCGTGAGGCCATGGTACTCACATTGGGCTCTACCTGGGGCCTAACCTCTCGGTTGGCTTGGACAGTTAAGGCTTGAGTTTGAGATGTGACGGCTTTAGTTTGAACCATTATGAGTTGGATCAAAGTTTGGAAGGCCCCCCTTATCTCCACATTAGACATGACCCCTTCATCATTAGAAGCTTGAGGGCCTTAAGGAGCTGGAGGGGGAACCTTCTCATTCAGTCTCCTCTTATGCCCTCATTGCATTAGCCTTTCTTGTATTCATATCCTATAAACACAAGATAAAGGTTAGGAAAAGGCCACTTATAGAACCACACTCTAAGGCACGACTTCAAGAATATGAAAGAAGGGTAACCTTCTATCGTCCTATAGCCTCTCGCTCATAGATGTGCTGCGCCTCACACAGATGAAAAAGACTCTACTAAACGTGTCTTGTGAGACATCGACCCTAAAACCATTCCCAAAACCTTATTCTCCGATACCATGTTTGTCACGACCCGAGTCTATGCCCCGGATGCGACACGGTAAACTCGACCTCGAAGGGGTCTTATACAAGCCTCATAGCATTCATTCATCGCATGGGTAATAAAAACAGTGCGAAATTAAAACTTTTTCTTAAGAAAACGAACAATCAAAAAATCATTTATAAAGCATCGGAATACTAAAGTCTCACTTAGTCATCTTAAGACAACACTTAAAAAGATAGGGTCACGACCCTTTTACAAAGGAAGTCTTAACAATAGCCTTAAAACATAAAGGAACTAGAAACACTAAAAGTCCTTGTCATTGATCTATGAGGACATACCCAAAAGATGTCTTGGAAGAAGTCTAGTCCAAGCTCCAACTAGAGAGATACTCAATTACCGCAACCTACACTTTTAGTAAAAATAAGAGAATATGGGTTAGCACATAGAAATGTATTAAGTATGATGACCATGCAAAAACATGCTTAAAACATATATTTCATTTGGAAGTCATTCTTTTATGCCATTTTTGTAAAACTTCATGAACATTGATACAAGAGGCATAATATAAGTCACAACCAATATACAAAGTCACATAATTCATGTTTGAACAAAATCACATACAACACTTAACCTTTATCTTGAGCTTCCACCTCAAGTAACCCTGAAGTTATACCTTGTGCAATGTATGGGTAGCGTCCCATACCACCGCCCACACTAACGTACCACCTTAAGATCACCATGAGTGAACTTACCATTTATCATGCCTCACATTACTAGTAATAATGATCAACTAGTACCAACATACAACACCTAAACATATTCCCCAAGTAAGTCATTTCATCATTTTAGGACCCCTATCTAAAGTTACCCTAAGATACACCTAAGTAAGCCATGAAGTGGCAGCCCATACTACCTCTTCATCCCACACTTAAGTATTCCTCAAGGCTTCAATACGTAGGAATCTTTACACAATAAAGCATTCAAGAGACATAAACATTACATGAATCACGTTATCACATTTAGACAAACATCTAAGACAACTCTAAGTCATACTTGTGCAATGTGCAAGTAGCATCCGATACAACTACTCACACTAAGTACTCATTTAAAGTCACCATAGACAAGGGACATTCATATACAAAAATCATGACAAGGAAGTAGCTCATAATACAATCCAAGTATAGCATGCATCTTTACATTTACGCATATAAGCATTTAAGAGTCAACATTCTTCATTAACATGATCGTAAGAGACCATTTATTGCATAAACAATATAAGGAACACACAATGACCTCTCTCAAATTACTAGTTGTGCAATTCCTAGATGGCCTCCCATTACACCACATACACTAAGTATTACATCCTTAAGATTCCATAGTTCATTAACATTAGTAGAGGGGGTAAGCCTTAACTGACATAGACCATGTGAGCTTGACATGGAATCCCAGTGTCACCCTCACCGGATAAAGGGATTTCTACTTTCCTAAAGTAGGACCATCATTTGTTTAGCCTTAAGTGGATCTACTAGCTAGACCTATGTGCATACATACTTTAAGGGATAGGGATATTGCTACTAGATGCCCCGCCGCAACTCAGATGAGCATCCATTTCAAGAGATTGCTACTAGGTACGCTGCCTCAACTCAGATGAACACCCATCCCAATCCATATCTTGGGTAGTGACACGATGTACTTGACTCCAAAGGAGTCTTATACAAGCCTCATATCATTCATTCATTGCATAGGTAATAAAAATAGTGCGGAATTAAAAATATTTCTTAATGAGAGAAACAATCAAAAATTCATTTATAAAGAAACGGAATACTAAAGTCTCACATTGACATTTTAAGACAACACTTAACAAGATAAGGTCACGGCCCTTTTCCAAACGAAGTCTTAACAATAGTCTTAAAACATAAAGGAACTAGAAACACTCAAAGTCCTTGTCCTCGAACTATGAGTACATACAAAAAATATGTCTTGGAAGAAGTCTAGTCCAAGCTCCAACTAGAGAGATACTCTATTACCGTAACCTACACTTTTAGTAAAAATAAGAGAATATGGGATAGAACATATAAATGTACTAATTTTGATGACCATGCAAAAACATGATTAAGACGGACATTTCATTTGGAAGTCATGCTTTTATGCCATTTTTGTAAAACTTAATGAACATTGATACAAGAGGCATAATATAAGTCACAACGAATATACAAAGTCACATAATTCATATTTGAACAAAATCACATACAACCCTTTACCTCTATCTTGAGCCTCCACCTCAAGTAACCCTCAAGTTATACCTTGTGCAATGTATGGGAAGCGTTCCATACCACCGACCACAATAACGTACAAGCTTAAGATCACCAAAAGTGAATTACCATTTATCATGCCTCACATTACTAGTAATAATTCTCAAGTAGTACCAACATACAACACGTAAACATATTTGCCAAGTAAGCCATTACATAATCTTAGGACCCATATCTAAAGTTACCCTAAGATACACCTAAGTAACACATGAAGTGGCAGCCCATACTACCTCTTCATCCCACACTTAAGTATTCCTCAAGGCTTCAATACATAGGAATCTTTGCATAATAAAGCATTCAAGGGACATAAACGTTAGATGAATCACATTCTCACATTTAGACAAACATCTAAGATAACTCTAAGTCATACTTGTGCAATGTGCATGTAACATCCTGTCACGACCCAAGCCTAGGGCCTAGACGTGACATGGCGAATGAGGAACCCGAAGGAACCCCAAACAAGCCTCTCAAACTTGTCATCACACTTCATCGGTCGCGGAAGTACATTCAACATTAATTAACGGGAAATAGGGACTAAGGCAAACCATTTCAAAATGACATCATAGAATAAGAGTCAAGCTCGTTTACAAAATACTTGTCCAACTCACACCTCTACATACATAGATAGGACGGGGGCCATGACATATTACCGGCTCCCCTCATAGTTAAAATACAATTGCAAGCTAAAGTCTCAAAACATAGGAGTAAGAAACATAACATAGCCCTCGAATTATTGAGGACTCACCAACAAACTCGGATAAGCGTCGTACTAGCCACGTGAATGGAGAGAAGGATCAAGAGTAGCTCCGGTCCCTACATGGTGACATCATGTAGGCAAAATATGCGTTAGTACTTGGAATGTACTAAGTATGCGGGGTGCAACACAACAATAAACAAGGACACAATCGAAATACAAGAAATAGTTTCATAGGCATTATGAATAACAATATGAGGATGCATGATCAAAGTGAAGTCAAAACATGTTTAAGTAAATCTATAATAATAGTAGATATCATATGTGTATGCATGATCCAACCAATCTATAACCCCAACTTAGGATGGGGGATGCCGTTCACACCCGGACACCCTGGTGGCAAGGTATAAACCCCTCACATGGTTGATGTTGGTCACACCCCAAGCATCCTAGGTGGTGAGATATAAACCTCTCACATGGTTGATGTTGGTCACACCCCAAACATCCTAGGTGGTGAGATATAAACCTCTCACATGGTTGATGTTGGTCACACCCCAAACATCCTAGGTGGTGAGATATAAACCTCTCACATGGTTGTCCGGTTCTTTTCCCCCGGACCGGGCATGGTCATGCAACACTTTATATAGGAAATTCTCATTAGGCTCTAATGCAATCTCACGTATGGAATGAACATATACACAAGCTTAGTTTGTCATCAACACATCTTTGAAGTTCCATACATCTCATAACTCAAGCTTTAAAACATCAATTTATCAATTCTCCATAGTTGGACATTTTGTCAAACACCTTGAAGGCATGTAATGAAATCAAAGAGCATGGAAATTAGGGTAGTAATTATGCAACCAAAACAGTGAACAACCTACAACAACACCTTTACATTCATAACATGATCACATTATCTTCATTGGATTCTCATTCATATAATGTCATGATAACACTCCAATTTCTCATACTATGCCTTTAAGGCCATAAGCCTCACATACCAATACACCAACAATACACCATAAAATAAGCATGGGTAATGACATACTTCAACAATCTAAAGACCTTTAAACAAGTTTGATTCATATACATTCATTATCTAGCAACCACTTCATAAAGGCATAAACTAGGAATAGAGAGAAATCATGGGTTCATGGAGTATTTTCATCTTAAATCGTCAATACAACAACAATATAACCATAAAGTGCCATTAGAAACCTTTTAAAACTATTTGATGGAAGAACCCATGAGATTGAGTGAAAACCTAGATTTTTCATATTTTGAAGTAACTTTGGATTTGGCTCCTTGTATGGAAAATTAGACAAGGATCAAGACCCCCATACCTTTGCTATGATCTCCCACGAAAATTGATGAAGAAAGCCTTGAATCCAAAGCCCTAGCTCCCACTTCTTCTTCTTCTTAAATGGAGGATTGTAGAGAGGGAAATGTTTTTTTTTGGGATGGGAATTGGATTATGGTATCTAGGAATTAATATAAGTCCTTTGAAAAAAAGGGTCCAACACTTAGAAAAAAAAACAGGCGGGTGAACAGTAGATGAACAGTAAAATCAGCTACTGGAATTTGGATTTTCTGCCGGACAGACTTTACGAAAATGGGCATAACTTCTTCGTCCGAACTCCGAATAAGGTGAAACGAAGTGCGTTAGATAGCTAACTCAAAGGGTTTTCCATGGATATATTATTGGCCACCAAATAATTTGTGTGCTAGGAGATATGACCCTCCAAAGTAGACCCTCGAAAAAGGCTTCACTTGGAAATTTTGGATTTTGATACGGTTGCTCTAAAATTTGGGTTAGACCCATTTCCCACTCAATTTGACCCCCTAAACAAGAATATGAAGTCGGATTTTCGAAAAACGAAACGGATTTTGAGATATATGGAAATTACAATTATAGGTGTTTCCGAAGCACATTTTCGGGCATTTTTTTTGGGGTCGTTTCAATATCTCCCCCTTGGGAACATTCGTCCCCGAATGTGGAAGAGACGTACAAGGCAAGACTTAGTAAGAACATATCAGCCCCAACATGAATGCAAAAATTTTATTTAAACATCACTTCAAGATTTCAAAACTTAGTGTAAAGCATCCATAACTCATCAATTTAAACATATATGCACATTAATGATTCAGAGGCTGAAATGTAGGACTCGATGGAGTACAAAGGACTTGATTTAATACCTTAGGCTTGAGTGGAGTTGAATAGATAAGGATAACGTCTTTGCATGTCCGCTTCGGCCTCCCAAGTAGCACTCTCCACTTGTTGATTTCTCCAAAGCACCTTAACGGACGCCACTTCTTTGTTCCTCAACCTTTTAACTTGTCTATCTAAGATCTGAACCGGGACTTCTTCATACGTCAAATTATCTTCTACAACACCCACAACCTCAAGAGGTACAATAGCGTTAGGATCACCAACACATTTCCTCAACATCGATACATGGAATACCGGATGAACTAATTCCATCTCCTTGGGCAACCCCAACTCATAGGCTACTTTACCAACCCTTTTTATTATCTCATAAGGACCGACATACCTAGGACTTAATTTCCCCTTCTTACCAAAACGAACCACACCTTTCATTGGAGAAACCTTCAAATAAACCTAATCACCCACTTTGAATTCAAGATCCCGTCTCCTCACATCGGCATAAGACCTTTGACGACTTTGGGCTGTTTTCAACCTCTCCCTAATCATCCTTACCTTCTCAAGAGCATCCATGACCAGATCCGGACCCAACAAGGCCACCTCTCCGACTTCAAACCACCCAACCGGTGACCTACACCGTCTACCATAAAGTGCCTCAAAAGGAGCCATACCGATACTAGAATGATAACTATTGTTGTATGCAAATTCAATCAAAGGAAGATGATCATCCCAACTACCTTTCAATTCCAATACACAAGCTCTAAGCATATCCTCCAAGGTTTGAATTGTTCTTTCGGCTTGGCCATCCGTTTGAGGGTGGAAGGCCGTGCTAAGCTTTACCTTTGTACCAAGACCCCTTTGGAATGACTTCCAAAAGTGAGAAGTGAATTGGGCACCACGATCCGAGATGATAGACAAAGGAATCCCATGCAACCTTACCAATTCATGAATGTACAACTTGGCATACTCTTCAGCCCCGTAAGTAGTTTTAACCGGTAGGAAATGAGCCGACTTTGTCATCCGATCAACCACCACCCAAACTGAATCAAAGCCTCTTCTAGCCTTGGGTAAGCCCACTACAAAATCCATGTTGATTTCTTCCCACTTCCAAGTAGGTATCTCAATGTCTTGAGTTAGGCCACCCGGCCTTTGATGTTCAGCCTTGACTTGTTGACAACTATGGCAACCCGAAACAAATTTTGCAATGTCCTTCTTCATACCGCCCCACCAATACACATCCCTCAAGTCTCTATACATCTTTGTTGACCCCGGATGAATAGAATAAGAAGAATTATGAGCCTCATCAAGGATTCTTTCCCTCACACCATCCACACAAGGAACACATAATCTACCTTGGTACCTAAGGGCACCATCTCCCCCTTGGGAGAAAACCTCCACCTTACCACTACTCACCGAAGCCTTTAATTCTACCAAAGAAGGATCAAGATCTTGCTTGACTATCACCTCATCAACCAAGGAAGATCTTGAACCATCAACAACAACTACTCCTCCACTATCTACCCCTTCTAACCTAACTCCCAATTTGGCCAACCGATGGACCTCCTTAGCCAACTCTTTACTACCTTCCTCCACATGAGCCAAGCTACCCATGGACACTCTACTCAATGCATCCGCCACCACATTAGCTTTCCCCGGATGATAGTGAACACTCATATCATAATCCTTAAGGAATTCTAACCACCTCCTTTGTCTCAAGTTAAGATCTTTTTGTGTGAACACATATTGGAGACTCTTATGGTCGGTGAAGATATCAACATGCACCCCATACAAATAATGACGCCAAATCTTTAAAGCAAAAACCACGGCGGCCAATTCAAGATCATGGGTTGGGTAATTTTTTTCATGAACCTTAAGTTGCCTAGAAGCATAGGCTATAACCTTACCACTTTGCATCAACACACAACCCAAACCAATATGGGAAGCATCACAATAAACAACAAAACCTTCTAACCCATCCGGAAGTGACAAAATAGGAGCGGACACAAGCCTTTCTTTCAAAGTTTGGAAGCTTTCCTCACACTCATCCGACCACACAAATTTAGCCTTCTTTTGAGTCAACTTAGTCATAGGAGAAGCAAGAGAAGAAAACCCTTCTACAAATCTCCTATAATAACCCGCTAAACCCAAGAAACTCCTTATATCCGACGGGGTCAAAGGTCTAGGCCAATTCCTAATAACATCGGTCTTCTTAGGATCCACCTTAATACCATCCCCCGACACCACATGGCCTAGGAAAGCAACTTCCTTCAACCAAAACTCACACTTTTCATATTTAGCGTACAACTTCTCTTCCCTCAATCTTTGGAGTACCACCCTCAAGTGACCCTTGTGCTCTTCCTCACCTCGAGAATAGATCAAGATGTCATCTATAAACACCACCACAAAAGAATCAAGGTAGGGTTTGAAAACCCTATTCATCAAATCCATAAAGAGAGCCGGAGCATTAGTCAACCCGAAAGACATCACCACAAACTCATAGTGCCCATACCTAGTATGAAAGGCCATCTTGAAAATATCACACTCCCTCACCTTCACTTGATGATACCCTGACCGAAGATCAATCTTAGAGAAGTGACTAGCCCCATGCAATTGGTCAAATAAATCGTCAATCCTTGGAAGAGGATACCTATTCTTGACGGTGACCCTATTAAGTTGTCGATAATAATACACATTCTAAGAGACCCATTTTTCTTCTTCACAAACAAAACCGGAGCACCCCAAGGAGAATGACTAGGTCTAATAAACCCCTTCTCTAACAAATCTTTTAATTGCTCTTTCAACTCTTTTAACTCCGCCGGGGCCATACGGTAAGGGGGGATAGAAATAGGTTGAGTATCGGGAAGGAGGTCTATACCAAGATCTATCTCCCTTTCGGGAGGGACACCGGGAAGGTCTTCTGGGAAGACATCTAGAAACTCCTTAACAACCGGAATAGACTCAATAGGAGGGACTTTAGACTCCACATCATTGACTCTCACAATATGGTACAAGCACCCTTTGGAAATCAACCTATGGGCTTTAATGCAAGAAATGAATTTCCCCTTCACCACAACATCCCGGCTCTCCCACTCAAGGACGAGTTCATTAGGAAATCAGAACTTGACTTTACGAGTCCTACAATCAATAAAAGCATAATATGCATGCAACCAATCCATCCCAAGAATAACATCAAAATCCACCATGTTCAACTCAACAAGATCGCAAGGCAACAACTTATTCAATATGCAAACCGGACAATTTCTATACACTTTTCTAGCAACAATAGAGACACCAATGGGAGTAGATACTTCATATGACTCATGCAACAATTCCGACTCGACATGAAATTTTCTAGCAACTAAGGGGGTAACAAAGGAAAGGGTGGCACCCGGATCAATCAAAGTATAAACATCAAGATCAAAGATTTGCAACATACCGGTCACCACATCCGGGGTCTCATTAACACCTTGTCTACCATGCAAAGCATAAAATCGATTGTCCCTTGGGGCACCACTTTGAGAAGCACCTCTACCCAAAGGAGTAGTGTTAGCACTTCAGACCTTGTTGCGGATCTTGGAACACTCAAACCTCTTATGTCCCACTTCTCCACATTCAAAGCAAGCACCCGAACCATTCATGCAAGGACCACCATGCTTCCTCCCACACTTAGGGCATACATCCATAGAACCCACTTCACCTCCCCCTTGAGGTCTAGGAACATTGATAGCAAATCCCCGGTTGACATGAGGGTTTCCTCGGCCTTGATGAAATCTAGCACCGTTAGGGAACCTATTCTCCAATCGGGCCCTCTTGGCCTCGTGCCCCCTTTTCTTCCTCAATTTCTCCTCCTCCATTTGCTCGGCATTAGTCATCAACCGAGACAAATCCATATCTCCAATGAGCATAGCGGACCGACACTCCTCACTAACCAAGTCGGATACACCCATCACAAATTTGTTCATCCTCGACCTAGAGTCGGTCACCAAGTGAGGTGTATACTTGGAGAGTTGGACAAATTTGAGGGCATACTCCCTCACACTCATAGCTCCTTGCTTCAAGTTCATGAACTCCACCAACTTTGCCTCCCTAAGCTCAAGAGGGAAGAACCTATTAAGGAAAGCAAGTTTAAACTCCTCCCACAACACCACATAGCCATTACCTTTCTCACCCTTCCGTTGATCAAACCAAATTTGAGCAACCCCCTTGAGTTGGTAGGCCGCCAATTCCGCCTTCTCACAAGCACCAACATCCATAATGGTCAAGATTTTGCATACCTCATCGATGAACTCTTGTGGGTCCTCATCTACCTTTGAACCATGGAAGACCGGAGGGTTCATCCTCATGAAATCTCTCACCTTTTCCCCCGGGGTGGTAGTTCGAGGAGCTTGGGCTCCTTGTTGTACTTGGTTAGCTACCACTTGTGCAAGCATGGTGAGTGCATCACGGAGCTCACCATTGGTGGGTGGCTCTTCCGGTGATCGGGCCCGTCTTCCCCTCATGTTTGGCATGATGATCTAGCAATCCAAAGAACAAGCGTTAGAGAGGAATCACCTTATCGCACTCTAAGCACGACATAGAACATGAGGAAGGGAAACCTTTCCTAAAACATTTTGTAGCCTCCCATTCATAGTCGTGGCGCGCTTCACAACTATGACTAGGACTCTACTCAACGTGGTGTGTTGGACTCTGAGGATTTAACAACCTAGTGCTCTGATACCAAGCTTCTCACGACCCAAGCCTAGGGCCTAGACGTGACATGGCGAATGAGGAACCCGAAGGAACCCCAAACAAGCCTCTCAAACTTGTCATCACACTTCAACGGTCGCGGAAGTACATTCAACATTTATTTAACGGGAAATAGGGACTAAGGGCAAACCATTTCAAAATGACATCATAGAACAAGAGTCAAGCTCATTTACAAATACTTGTCGAATGCACACCTCTACATACATAGATAGGACGAGGCCATGACATACTACCGGCTCCCCTTATAGTCAAAATACAATTGCAAGCTAAAGTCTCAAAACATAGGAGTAGGAAACATAACATAGCCCTCGAATCATTGAGGACTCACCAACAACTCGGATAAGCACCGTACTAGCCACGTGAATGGAGAGATGGATCAAGAGTAGCTCTGGTCCCTACATGGTGACATCATGTAGGCAAAATATATATCAGTACTTGGAATGTCCTAAGTATGCGGGGTGCAACACAACAATAGACAAGGACACAATCAAAATACAAGAAATAGTTTCATAGGCATTATGAATAACAATATGAGGATGCATGATCAAAGTGAAGTCAAAACATGTTTAAGTAAATCTATACTAATAGTAGATATCATATGTGTATGCATGATCCAACCAATCTATAACCCCAACTTAGGATGGGGGATGCCGTTCACACCCGGACACCCTGGTGGCAAGGTATAAACCCCTCACATGGTTGATGTTGGTCACACCCCAAGCATCCTAGGTGGTGAGATATAAACCTCTCACATGGTTGATGTTGGTCACACCCCAAGCATCCTAGGTGGTGAGATATAAACCTCTCACACGGTTGTCCGGTTCTTTTCCCCCGGATCGGGCGTGGTCATGCAACACTTTATATAGGAAATTCCCATTAGGCTCTAATGCAATCTCACGTATGGAATGAACATATACACAAGCTTAGTTTGTCATCAACACATCTCTGGATTTCCATACATCTCATAACTCAAGCTTTAAAGCATCGATTCATCAATTCTCCATAGTTGGACATTTTGTCAAACAC
>NW_026020224.1:0-5415 GCF_900185275.1 Solanum verrucosum
CAAAATCTTTGCCCCTAGTTTCCGGTTGATTGATGAGGACACCGACAACGACTCTGACCCAGCATATATGCCTCTCAACCCTAGGGCTTCTCGCGCTGCACCCAGAAGCACCCCTCGGAAGGTGCTCCCTGACGTAGTCACTGTCTCCCAGTCTGATGAGGAGCACACACTGATCGGTCACCAACTGGGGCTGCTTCCAGTTCTGACGACCTATGTCGGTCGAGTCTACTCATGCCTCAGGCTCCCAGTCTGCCACTCTTCACAATCAGAGTCTGCCCATGCTACAGGGTCCAATGCCAAATCATCCACATGGTCTGGAGAAAATGACTAAGCAGCCTTGTCTAACGAGGCAACTAGCTCAGAGTCCATACCTGCACCACGGAATGATGACCCCACTCCTGTAGCCGGCGAGCTGAATAGGTGGTGCGTAGAAGGTCAATGGCAGATCTATCGGGATGCTAAGATGGTCAATGACAAACAAAAGATGGCCCGACTAATTACAGAGGAGCGCAGAGTCCTCACGGGGAGCTTGCATACTGTTCCAGATATTCACCGGCTGTTCAACCTTCACAAGTGTGACTGGATGGCTCGAGACCCAGGGACGTATAGCGAGGAGATTGTACGGGAGTTCTATGCTTCCTATGCGGCCACTCTCCGCGTTCCATTTCCAAGCGGTCAAAGCCACTAGCTCAGGCTCCGCTCACTTCCACCTTGGTTCGAGGGTGTCCGGTGGACATATCACCCGCCACCATTAGCCGTTTTCTCTATGGTCCTACCACGGGCCACTCTTGGTCTCCTAACACTTCAGAGTTTGATTACCCTGGGACATCGTGCGGAGTGGCGCTTTTCAGAGGAATGCTGAGCAGCGAGAGGCTGTTATACTATGGCTGGCCAGGTACATTGCTGCGGATGGCGAGCGGGCGGAATGGGTCGCTGCTCCACGGTTGGGCATCCGGAAGGCCACGTTAAATTTTGTGGCCAAGTTCTTCTGGCTACTGGTGCGTAACAGAGTGTCGCCTACAAAAGCTGACAATCAAGTCACTTGGGACAGAGCGGTGATGGTTGCAGCATTGGTAGCAGGAGTAGAGATCGAACTTTGCCCGCATGCTGCTGGCAGAGATTCACGAGAGAGCTTTCAGGACCTCCACTACTTACCCCTTCCCATGTCTGATCTTTCATTTGTGCAGGGACTCTGGAGTGCCGATCTGGCATTGTGACAGGTTAGTCCACCCTACAGGGGCATTGGACATCAGCCTTATTCGAGATGAGGCAAATGTGGCAGCACCTCGCAGAGAGCCCCAGATTGAGGTACCTCCCTTGGGTTCCGATCTTGCAGACACTGTGGGGCAGCACAGGGCGGTGACCCCATTATCCCAGACCACACCGACACTGTCCAGGCTCCTCTTCTCAGGCAGCTAGTATTGCTCCTAGCTCTTCCCGGTCCACACCACAGTTAGGAGCGACGGTTGTCCCGATGGCCAGAGTACAGAAGTTAGAGGCGCAGATGGCCACACTGCTGCATCACATCCAGCCGTGGATGCAAAAGTCGATTGCCGAGTCCGAGGCTAGAATGGAGCGCAGATGGAGGGAATGATGGACCGGAAGGTCCAGGCTGTTAATAAGGCCTTGATGCCTTTGAGTTGCGAGTCCTCGAGCGATCAGCTCCGGGCATAAGCTATCTGCTTTGCAGGCTGACTTAGCCAGCCTCCGGACTGACGTTGATACCCTTCTTGCTGCACCTTCAGTTGAGACTCAGGCTGCCCCACTGCACTGGCTGATGATACAGTGCTAGAGGCTCTATTCAGTGGGACCGTCGAGGAGGGGCCTGCACCGACACATGCCAAGGGCAAGCGGCACCGCTCTCATCGCACGGAGGAAGAGAAAGCTCAGAAAAGACAGCGTCGGCAGGAGAAGGAGGCTAGGAGGGCTTCGATTGCAGACGAAGAGTTGCGCCAGCAGAGGGTGCGTGAGAGAGCTGCAGGGGCATCGAGCTCTGCCCCAGTTGCAGAGGTTCAACCTATTTTGAGGGACGTTGTGAGCACCACTGATGGTGCGGAGCGGTTGATAGAAGCACTACTGAGGGTGCTAGGATTGCTGAGGTGGGCACTATGAGGGTGCCCCCACTGATGTTCCAGCGGGTTCCGGAAACCGGACCCCCCTGCTGTTGATGATTCGCCGGCGCTTTGCGCCACAGGTTTGCTTCCCCCAAATCCATTTTCTTTTACTGTTTATGTATGCATTGTGGACAATTGCATCTATTTTTGTTGGGGGTGGGGTAAATGGATTGTGAGTGATAGGGTGAAGTCTGAGTAACCCAACTCATAAATCCTCTCTTGGGGTTTTCTTGCCTGTGTTCTTTTCCCCCAAGAGACTGTTTAATTTTTGTTGAACCGGCATGTCTTAGGATTGTATGTGTAGAAGCATGATACAGAATGAAGCATGATGGCTTATGAAAAATGATACCCGTCAGATTCTGGGTTGTATGCTAGAAGTAGGCTACGATTAGTTGATTGTGTTGGCTCTGAGTATGACATAGTAACAATCGACTTGATGGCATGACTAGACCTGGAACTTGAACTGGGTAATCTGATAATGAAACTATGTGCCAAGAGTGGGTGAGAATCATTGACTGTTCAAACGGTTTTGTGCAAAACTAGAACTTGCCCGGTTAGTCCTGCTAAGACAATTCAATCTAGAGGATAGGAAGTGATCATAGGCCATTGTTCTAAAAATCCACAAATTGCCTAGAAGGATTCAACCAAATGAAATAACTATCCCCTTTGATCCAACTTTGAGCCTAAAGATAAACCATTTCTTTCTAAAACCCCGAACTCACTTTCCCATAATCTACTATGTTGGCCCCGGTCCCTCCTTGGACATTTGCACTTTGACTTAGGCCAAAAGCCTAAGTTAAGGGTGGCTAATGTAAAAAAAAAAAAAGTAACTTCAATCTTGGCCCTGACCTGACATCGGGTATTGTGCACCTCAATTAACGGAAAATACATAAGTTGAGGCTGGCTATGAAAGAGGAAACTGAAAAAAAAATGGGTATGAAAAGAGTGGAAAAATATATATAAAAAAAAAGGGGAAAACGTGAGGAAAGGATGTGACTTGTTAAAAGCTAAAGGAGCAATAAAATAAAAGGAAAATGAGCTACAAAGTCTAAAGTCACATCCGTGGTTGAAGAAAATTAAGGGAAAGAAGGTAAAGCAATAATATGACAAAAATAGGGCAAAAGAGGTTAAAAGCCTAGTGTAATGACAAGGAGGGCAGAACGTCACTAAGCAGTACCCAAATGTATCACACCTGACCCTGAGCCTACGTTACAAGCTAATAAAGTCCTATAGTGATCCTAGAGTCTAGTTTGGAGAGTCTAAGCAGTGAAAATAAGGGCAAGCTTATGGCAGTAAGCACTAACTGTATTTGAAATTACTTCTAAGCGTGAGTGTTGAATAAATCCCTGTACCATGAATGACATTAAATTTTTGCGAAAAGGGGATTTCGTTTGAAGTAAGCGCACTAGTTACATCGTCGGAAAGTTGGTACCTGGGTGTCAGTGTGAAGGTGTCTGTTGTGTGTCAGTTGGTTGGTCTGTGTCATGATTTGATCCACATGAATTGGCTTGTCGAGTCTAAGAGAACGAATGTGCACCCGAACAATGAGGAGGTAGAGAGTCATGTGATTGCTTGAGTTTAGAAATGCTTGCTTCTATACAAGTGTCGTTTAGAGTTGTAGTGCGTCGCTTGAGGACAAACAACGAATTTAAGTTGAGGGTGTTGATATACCGTGAGTTTATGGTATTTCTAATACATTTCACTTACAAGTTGTGTGTGTCTAGGGCCTTTTTATATTGGTTTTTATGTGTTTTTATCATGTTTTGCAGGAAAGGTGTTCAGGCGCGGAAGTTTAGAAACAGCTGAAGGAAATGCAGAAACAGGGCATTCATAGAGGTGATCTACGGATCGTAGGTTATGACCGTAGATCAGTAGGCATGGTATTGAGGATAAATCAGGGAAATCTGACTAAGTGTGGAACCACGGTGCCCATCGACGGTCCGTAGATTGATCTACGGATCGTACTGTTGATTCGTAGAGTGATACTGCGAAGGTTCCAGTACCTGATTTTTGAAGATTCTAAGTATGGAGCTACGGAGGGGATTGACGGACCGTAGGTCGATCTACGGTCCATACTGCTGGTCCGTCGTTTGCTTCAGAGAAGCTGATTTTTGGAAGCTGAAATATTTTCTAAGTCCCGATTAACGGAAGGGACTTACGGACCGTAGATCCATTGACGGCCAATAAGTCGGTCTCGTGAATTGAAGACGCGTACCTGAACAAAACTTTCCTTAATTTGTTTCCTTTTTTATTTAGGATTTGTTTTCTATAAATAGGACATGTAAACCTCGTTTTTGGGGGTTAGACACTATTATTCTATTTTTGCTTTGTAACTTTGGAGATTAATTTGCAACTCTAGCAATTATTGATTTCCCAAGTTCGTTTTGAAGATTTTGGCTTTGCAATTCAAGTTAAATTTCTGGGTTTATTATTCTCTTTACGTAAGTTCATGATTTTTTCATCTACAATTATGAATTGTGTTCTTGCCAATATGAGTAACTAAATCCACAACTAGGGTTGTGGGAACCATGAGCGATTAACAAAGTATGAATAGTAAATAAGCAATTCTTGACTAGTATTTTGCATGCATTGATAATTCTTTCGTTTCGAAGTCTTTTTAACAGTGGCCAACGTTAGAACTCGTCTTGTTACTATTTGCCGGACCAAGGAAGTAATTAACAAGAAAAGAATTAGCAACATAGATTTAGTGTGATACTATCTAATAGGCTAGTGTCGATTGGTGCGAAGTAATAACTAAGCCAAACATCGATTATGATGTCTAATATGAGGTAAAGATAAGGGTTAGTAAATTATACACACATAGCCAGACCAAGGTGCGGGGTGAAATTCTCTAGATGCCGGACCAAGGATCTAGAGATACCTAACTTATCACTTTGCATGTAATACACTAGAAAAGGATTGCTATTACTAGGATTACTGCGTTATGAGATCGTGGGGAACACGTATACCCTAGTTATTTCTCTTATCTTGATTACAACCAAAGTTGAGTTTGATTATTTATTACTTATTAAGTTCTTACTATTTGTTTCACACAAGCACAACCCCCCTTTTATTACCTGTTTCTGAAAATAATTTGACTAATTGAATATAATTGTTGGTTAAAAGTAAAGTCTAAACCATTTTCCTCGTGGGATCGATCCCAATCTACAAGTTGGGTTCTTTACTTGATAACGATCGCTTATGCTTCTGTAAGGAGGTGTAATTTGAGCGTATCAATATTTGAATGAAAATGGGCTGCACACATCTATAAAATTCCTCACATGCTCATGTGGATCTTCAT